>NW_006159829.1:6673788-6691993 GCF_000334495.1 Tupaia belangeri chinensis | reverse complement strand
TCACGCCACAATCCCTTCTCCTCCATTCTCCTCTCGGGATCTTGGGCACGCACGCACATGCGCCCGGTGTGAGTTTTAAGCCACTGGGTCCGGGACGCGAACCGTGGTCGACTACGTGGGAGTCCAGCGACATAGCCATTATGCTAACTGCTGGTTCCCAGTGATAATGTGTCTTGAACCCAGAATTATAATGAATCTACTTTTGCATGGCTACTGTCCACAAAACAAAAGCAAAAAAAAATTATATTTTTATTTTTTTTCCTATAACCCATTTGACTGTACCTCTCCCTCTCATCTCTCTCACATTATAGTTCTAGGACTTAGAAGGGAGGTGAAGGGTCAGAATGATCTGTGGGATAGATCACAAGAAACACATGTTCTGTCTACAGCCATCCACCCCGTTTATACGTCCACTCATCCAACAGGTGTCTCTCTCTGCCCTTTGCTCTTAGGTAACTGACAGATTTAGAACCTGTTTATAAATTGCTTGAGGGCAGGGGCCATCTCTTTCATCTTGTCTCTTCAGTAGTGACAACAGTTTTTGTTATATAAAAAGAATAGAAAATATATAGGCCTATTCATTGAACACTTGAAGAACATACATTTGCCAAGCAATGGAACTTGAATAATTTTTTCTCTAATGGGTATCAGGGATGATGTTGTTTATCCCCCACCACATTTCCTAGATGAGAGTCTTGAATGAGCCTCACCACATTCACATCGTCAATTAAGCACAGAGCGCGGAAGCGGCATCTGCTTCTCTAGCCCAGCAGTTCTCCAGTCTGCCTTTACATCATACTCATGCAAGGAGCTCTTGAACTATCCTGACACCTGGCCCCATGGCCGGATGTGATTTAATTGGTGTTGGTGGGGTCTCCCAGTAGGGACTCTTCCATAAGCTCTCCAGGGGATTCTAATGGCTCTCAATCCCATGTTTTCCTCTTGGCCTCCTGTGGGTGGGACCAACATTCAGAGTTAGTTAGATTGTTTCATGTGACAATGTGAGTCCCCTAGTCCTAGTCTCCTCTCTCCTTTCCACCTTCCAATTCTAATAAATTCTATTAAATCAGCCATTGATAATCTACTGTGTGCTGGGAAGCTGTTGAGATAAAAGCAGAGACTGGTGAGAGCAGTGGATATGAGCTGAAAATGACATAGGCCCTAACTCAAAAAGCTCTTAGACTTGAGTAAATTGAGAAACCCATCAGTGGAGGTGTTTTGTCAGAGCACACCAGAGGCGAACAAACAGCTTGGGTATCATTTCAAAGCAGATCCATCTATTCACATAGACATATGCTTTTGCAAAAGTTTACAGAAATTAAGATCGTTTTGTATCCTTTTTCTTAAGATAGCTTCCTACATTGTATAAGCCTTCGATTCTGCAACCCATGCCTGCTGCCACCCTTTCTTTCTTTCTTGCACCACTCTTTTCCTTCGGCTCTAAGTGAACATTTATTTCCTGACCCTCTGTGTGCTCAGGGGCTGGTGACTTGACACGGGTAATGGAAAGGCAAGGTTAGTTCATAGGACAAGCTGCCCAGCTGATGAAGGAGTCCAGCTGGGAGCTCTGCTTAGCCCCTTCCTATCTTAGAAACACCATATACGTTAGCATTAACATTTGAAGTGCATTGAGAAGAAAAGAAACCCGGACAGTTTTGTTAAAACTCGCATATCTGGATGTACTTAGTCTAGATCCTGGAATGTGAACTGGTGTTCTGGAGGACCCAACTTGAAGAATGGAGCTGAGGACGTGTCTGAGTGTTTACATCAATACACGGTCACCGATGAGCACCAGTCTGGGTTTGCCTCTGAACTAGATGCCGGGGATCCTGTAGGGAGCAGAATCAGAAGTAGGCCTGCTCTTAAGGTGCATATAGAAAAGACAGACACAGGTCAACCAGATGCATAATTATTGGCAATGACAGATGCTATAAAATAAAAGTAGAGAGCACTTGAGGAGATGCTTGTGAAGTGGGCTGGCACTTAGTCTTGCCAGTCGACGAGAACTTCCTTGGAAAGGTGACAAATGAGTCTGAGGGCCAACAGTTAGCGTAATGGCTATGTCACTGAATTCCCATGTAGTAGACCACGGTTCGAGTTCTAGACCCCGTGGCTTAAACTCAAACCGGGCATGCATGCCCAAGATCCGGAGAGGAGAATGGAGGAGAAGGGATTGCGTCATGGCCATCCCCCTGGGGGGGTGATTTCTCACTTTTGGTCTCTCTGTCTCACTTTGTCTTTCTGATGAGCACATGCGTCCTGTAGAGGAAAAAAACAAAAACAAAAACAAAACAAAACAAAACAAAACTCAAAAATGAGTTGAGTCTGAAAGATAAATAGTAGTTTCACAGATTAGAGACTGGCAGGCAGAGAGTCCCAGATGGTGAGGATAGCATATATAACTCCATGATGAAGAAAGCATGATGTAGCAGAGGGACCAAAGAGACAGGTGGGGCCCATCCTCATTCTATCCTCTGCTTCCTTCTAGAGGCTTCTGGATATTTTCTTCATCCATCACTGAAGGATTATGTCTTGATTCTAAACCACTTGATTCTCTGGACTGGAAGCTAGGTAATATCTCATGTTACTGACCTTAGGCATTTCACGGCTTAAAAGATGTACTGTTTCCATGCCAACAGCATCGGGTTCACAAGGCGAGTATTAAGAGCTCCTTTAGAAAGCCTAGGTGATGTTCTCTCTTTATGTCTTCTCCAAAAGATACTTTTTTTTTTAGTTTATTAGCTACATTCTTTCATTGGAAGAGCACGGAGTGGTTTTTATTTATTTTTACTTTTTCTTTTTAATTTCCAGAGGGTATTTTTGTGCGCGCGTGCAAGAGAGAGAGAGAGTGAGAGAGTGAGCACACCTTCCCATAAGGTGTAGTCATGCTGCAATTCCTTTTCCTCCACTTCTTCATTAAGTTAAGATTTGTGGCACACACACACACACACACACATGCCCAGCATGTTTTTCAAGCCTCTAGGGCTGGGATGTGAACCATGGTTGGCTATGTAAGATCTGGCAGCCTTAAACACTGGGCAAAGTGGTTGGGAATGCTTTTTTTTTTTTTTTTTTTTTAATATGATACCACATTTTAAAAAAGATAGTAGTGGGAATTATTATCTGAAACTCATCTAGAAGGAATGTCAGATGTGGCAGAATGTAGCTAGCCCAGTCTCAGCACACAGAATATGCTTGTTAAATATTTCTCTTTTTTTTTTGCCATTTATTTATTTATTTATTTTTATTTTTTTTTTTCATTTCATTTTCTTCCATACATTCACTCACATTATTATTTGTCTTATAATGAGACACCCACAGGGCCTTTGAATCTGAGACAACCGTGACTCACTTTTCGTCACCCCCATAGGTGCTGGTGCTTTGGCTACAGCTGTGCTCCGAAATTTGATCTGGAATTTCTGTAGGTCAATCCAGCTCATCCCATGTCTGTTCAACCCAACTCAAGGAAGTCAACTAGCACAGTGAAAAGATGAGATCCTATATAGGTGCCAGAGAGAGATAAAGTAATAATCAAACATTTATTGAACACCCTTTATGTCATAGGGAAGTACAACATTGGGGTAAATTCAGGATATTATGGAGCCACTGAGAGAGTGCATTTAACCCAACCTGGGTAGGTTTCCAGAGAAACTGTTATTTGAACTTTGTTTTAAAAGATGATTTAAGATTACCTGGGCAAAGAAGGAAGACACAGACATTCTGGACAGAAGGAAGAATACAGGCCATCTCAGAAAACAAAAATGCAGAGTAGTAATATGAAAATAATTTCTCCCATTTTGAGGGTTGCCTTTTCACTCTAATTGTTTCCTTTTCTGTGCAGCTTTTTATCTTTTTAAAAAATTTCATTTATTCATTCATTTTATTTTTAATTTGACAGAGAGAGACAGAAAGAGGGAAAGTGAGAAAGCAAGCTACCAGGTCCAGGACTTGAACCGTGGTCAGCCATGTGGGAGTGCCCAGCACCTTAACCACCATGCCACCTGCTGGCCCCTGAAGCTTTTTATCTTGATGTAATCCCACTTGTCTATTTTTTTTTTTTAGGATTATTGCCCATGATTTAGGTATTTTTTAAATGATTATTTAATTTTTATTTATAATTATTGTTATTTTATACTTTGCTACAGGTCAACTTTACTCACCAGAGAGAGAGACAGAGAGAGAAAGAGAGCAAGGGAGGGAGAGAAAGGGAGAGAGAAAGCCGTCAAGTCTGGGACTTGAACCGAGGTTAGCCATGTGAGAGTCCAGTACCTTAAGCACCATGCCATTTGTTGGCCCCTAGGGATCTTATTTAATAAATCTTCACCTGTTTTAGAGTCTTCAAGAGATTCCCCTAAGTTTTCTACCAGTAGTTTTATAGTCTGAGGCTATAGTTTTATACTCAGATAACCTACGATATTTTGTGCCATGCTCAGGAATCTGGGATTTACCATGAAGGAGTTGATTTCTGAAGCTGAACTCTGTCTTCCATTTATAGATGTCTTTTCTGGTATGACACTAAGTCCTGGAGGAAATCTTAGCATCTCTGTTGGTACTTTGACCAGGGACTGCAGCCCTCTCTATGGGCTGACTTCTCTGACTCTATTTCCCTCATTTTTTGGTAGCTTCCCAGGTCCCATCATTCTAGGATGGATGTTTCTTTCCAGATGGTTGAATAAATGATGTAACCTGATCCCCTGTGGAAGCATAGTGCCATTTTGGACCACTGACATGCCTGATAGTGAAAACCCATGACCATGCCTTCTAGTCTTATGTACCCATGATATACAGAATACATTCTTACACTTTGATAAAAACAGAATTCCTCCTTCTCTTGTTTTGATTTACTTAAACATGATGAAGCAGGCAAGGGATTAAACAAGGCTCTGTCACTGGAAATGAAGAAATGAAATACAAAGAATCACAAATGCAAGCATTTGGTGATGTATATAAAGTCATCAAGTTTCCTTTCCCCCAATTTTCAGAGAAGGAAGACCGTTGTAAAGAGAAAAGATTTAGGATCAGAAAACAGCTCTCCTATTGTCTAGACTTGGGTTCCTTTAGTCCAAAAAGATGGGACTATGAAATCTGTGCTAAAATAATGCCTGCTGATATTGAGAGAGTTCTTACACAGTGAAATGCATTTACCACAGAGACTTCCCGCAACCTGGGTTGTTCTACCCTGAATAATGTCTAATTATATATTTCCATGGTTACTTTGAGAGATAATAATGAGTCCCCCAACCCCCTAAAATATCACGAGGAGTTTAGGAAGCATGTCGAAGGGAGAGCAAAACAAAACCACACAATTACCATATTCAAGCAAATAATCAGAGGCGAAATTGGCTACTGAGGCATATTATCTCTTACTAATTATCATTTTAAGTGATGAAAACTCTAAATGAATGGTCCTTTCTCCACCCCTGTGCTGCACAGAGTGCTCCTTTTCCCAACTCCAGGAACTAAGGGCCTAATTATTTGCACTTAATAATTCAGCTCCATCTCCTTGGCACAGATTCCATTTGTTGCTGTAAATGGGGGCCACACTTCTCACAGAAAGTGCAGTGGTTAAAGATGAAATCCTCATTCTCCTGGCCTCTCCTTCCCCCTCCCTCACATGAAGAATGAATATAATTAAGAATAGCTCAATTAATGGCCATAAATCAGATTTCTTTAGTCTCCAAACCTGGTAGGAATGCCCCCTCTTTGCCTTGAGTGGGATATCATTCTCTGAGGAGTTCAATTCAGGAATGTACTCCAACTCACTCTGGGCTTGACAAAACTTTGCCATACCCTGTGCATGCATTTCCAAAAGGAATTTAAATTCAAATGGTGGTGAGGTATCCTTCTTATAGGATTACAGGTTGTTACTTGGATGGAAATAAGAAAATGGTTTGTTTTAATCATCACACTGACTCAGTGCCTTACTTGCTGCTATAACATGGGATCAACATCTGTCACAGACTGAGCATCATCCTAGGAGGTGACTTTGCAGAGATGCATTGACATAATGGCTTTGCTCAAGGTGCTCAGGATTAAGCAGAGGGTGATAAACAAGTGGGGTGCAGTGTAACGACTGTTGTAGGAACTATTTAGCTTCTGCAGTAGGAGCAGCAGTGGGCGTGGAAACCGATCAGGCTAACTTTTGAGAATAGAGCAAAATAAGGACACTTTCCCAGGTTGTCCTCTAGAAAATTAGGGCTGATTTGAGACAGAGAAAATATTGATTTGCTATCGTTGAGTACTTGTAGAGAGAATGGAATCATGAGGCTGAGCAGTGTGCAAAGGATTTTCAAGACATATCATTCTATGGTCCAAATTTTCTTTTTGGCCACATTTTTGTTGTTGTTTATGTCTGTCTTTGTGCTCTGCTTTGGCTATGCCAGACACTGCATTTCCCAATGTGATAAACCTTCATGCCTTTGCCAGTATCGTCTCTCTCACTGACACCTTCGCCTCTTGCTTTGTATCTGTGGAATTCCAAATCATCTTTTGAGGTCTGTCTGAGGCAGCGTACTGCCTTAGAAGGAGGGTGAACTTAAGATTCCATCTTTAGTATTGTCTCTGCCAATAATTAGCTATAGATAAATTGTTTACTCTCAGTGAATTCAGTTTGCTCATCCATGTGAAGTTAGGGATAATAATCCTTGTCTCTGAGATTAGATCTGTTGCAAGGATTAAGTGAGAAAATGCAGAAGAATGACAAGACATGTGGTGGGTGCTTCGTAGGTGCTGCCTTCTTCTCTGCTTTTGTGGAATCAAATTGCAGGAAATTGGATTAAGAAAACAAAGCAAGCACAAGTCCTACCAACAAGAAGATATAAACGATTTCCTGTGATCTAAGTCTCAAACCATCAGCGGCAGGAAGACAGAGGTGTGAACCTAGACTGTTCACTAGGTGCTGATATTCCAGGTGTGGAGGTAAGACCCACTGTAGACATGAAATAAACAGCCCAATGTGGAGTTATAATATCTACTTGTGAGCAGTTTGAGGGCAGGGGGCATTCATGTCGAAATGTCTAATGACTTGCATGGTGTCTTTTACTGAGTGAATAAATAAGTACACGATCTCACTCTCCATAGCAAATAGTTTATAGTGTGTGTTTAATAAGTGGTTTGACTATTTGAAGGGATAAAGGAATGGTTTGCACTTTGTAATTTAGAGAGATGTGTAAGAAAGTTGGGAATCAGATAGAGCTGGGTTCTAGGTTAGATCTGCTTACCATTTACTCTGTGTGATCTTCAGCAAGCCAAGTAACCACCCATGACTTGGAATAGTGGAGATTATGAAAGGACGGTCCTTTCTCATACATACAAATGGCTCAACAACGGCTTCTGGCGTGCCACAGTCCCCTTCACTCCTTATTGTCGTATTTATCACCAGCAGTTGAGTTGCCTACGTAAAACCATCCAGGGTCTTCACAGAGGAGGTCATGCTTGAATTGACTTTTAGAGGACATGTCTGGGTTAAACAAACATTAGCTGGGGAGAGAACAAAGACTCAGAGGCCCTGGTTCACTCAGGGACTAGAGATATGAGTGCTGATGAAATGAGTAAGATTGCATTGAGGCTGGGAGGGTGGCGTTGAAAGTACAGGACAGTTGGAGATGAGGGCAGCTGTGCAGGTGAAGCTAGAGTATGGAGGATATTGCAAAACACACTAAAGGGGACTGGTTTAGATCAAGTAAAGCAGTTATTTACTGAGTCCTCCTACCCCACCATGCAGTATCCTCATCACTGGGTTTTTATTCTTTTTTACTTTTTTTGAGAGGTTTTTGCTATAGGGAGCGTGTGCTCGCCAGAAAGACAGAGAGAGACAGAGAGACAGAAAGCAAGAAATCACCCCCAGAAGGGATGGCCACACCGCAATCCCTTCTCCTCTATTCTGCTCTTGGGATCTTGGGCATGCACGCACACGCACCTGGCGTGAGTTTGAGCCACTGGGTCCGGGACTCGAACTGCAGTTGGTTACATGGGAGTCCAGTGACATAGCCATTACACTAACTGCTGGTCCCATCACTGGGTTTTGAAAGATGAGGAAGATGTGGTTCCTGTGCCTACACACAGAGTCCCATTGGAGACAGGTAGACAAGGAAAAGGAAATTTCAAAGTAACATGGGGAGTGCTGTGAGGGCGTACAGGCAGCTGGACAGCACCGTAGGATTGTCATCCCTATATGAGGGGGAGCTATGATGTAATCACCATTTGTAGATGGAGAAATGAACGAGCTTGCTAGAGTTTGATCTACTGCATGAGAGATGGCAGACAAAATGCCAGCAGCAGTGACTGTGTTCCGAGCTGTGCTTTTGGTGTGAAGCTTCTTATTGTCTTCTGGGCCTTGGAGATGCAAACTCACCTCTTAGGTTGCCCTAGCTGTCAGAGGAGGGAAAGGAGGGTGGATGTCCCAAGCGGGTCTCTGCTTGTCCTGCAGTGCCCAGGCCTCGGCATCTTTTTTTACCTCCTGCTCCCTTTGCCCCCTGACATGCTGCCAGGCAGTTGCCTAGCAACCTCTCCAGCAAGGCTGTGCATCCTGGCATAAATTGCTGAGATGCACGGGGAAAGATTTCTCCCTCCTCTCTCGCCTGCGTTTTAAGCAAAGAGACATCCTAAAATAGGGCATTTTTTTTCTATTTCCTTTTTTTTTTTTTTTTGACAGACAACTTCTGTGTAAATGTTGAAATCTGTGTTGTCTGTCAGAAGCAGTCAATCTGAAAACTTTACTGGGTAGAGTGTATATTTAGTAACGGGTGACAAAGAGAGGAAGACATTGAGATGTCAATTATTCTGGTAAGTTTAATACAAAAGCTGGGTATTTAAATGGAATGGTTTAGGGAAATGAGAAGTGAAAAAAAAAAGAGATGGGCTCAGTACAGATCTATGTATTTTAAACACCGCAGGGCTCTGTTTTGTATAACTTCATCGGTTGCTAAGGATGTCCACAGTGTCAGCCTAACCCCAGGAGTGTTTGAGAGAGTATTTATGGTGCCAAATTGATACTCAGTCTGGATCTCACAGAAAAAAGTGTGGGATGTGTAAGTGAAAAGGCCAGATCTGAGCTCCAGCTCTACAGATTTTCATATTTAGAACCTGATGTGACTGTGCCCTTGTTTACGTACGGAAGATTTCTGAATGAGTTGGTAAGTACCTGGACTCTCTACACTCAGTATTCTCCAGACCCTCTCTCTGGGCCTTCTGAACCTCCAGAATCTACCTTCTTCCTCACTTCCCCCAACTCTATCCTCCAGCGCAGCCTAGAGCCCAGATTCCTATTCAGGGCTCTTCTGCATGGTCAGTGTGAGAAGTGCCCTGCTTGTCAAATTTGCCCAGTGCCATTTGTATGGCCCTATAGTAGTAGTTCTCATCCTGGAGCGATTTTATCACCAGGGGATATTTGACAATGTTTGAGAGTTTCTTGGTTCTCACCAAGACTGAGGGGTGGGAGTGTTGTGGCATCCAGTGGGTCAAGACCTAGGTCAATGCTAAACACCCATTATGGTCAAGGAACTACCTACAGTGAAGAAGGGTCTGGCTCTGAAGGGTGAGAATCCCACTGTACAGTGATCCCTTGAGAAAAACCTTTTGGCATCATCTTTGCATATCCTGGTCTCACAGATTGTCTGGTATATACCAGGCTGCCCAGCAGCCTTTAGTGAGTAAACTGCTAAATACAAGACGACTGCACCTGACAATTGAGGTGATATCAACCTTTTTAGTTTTAAAATACTAAAACTAAATTCTTCTGACAGCTTGGTTGGTCTCTCGTTTCACAGCAGATTCTTTCTGGATCTAACGTAAGATTTCAAAGTAGTTGTGATGTGACTGTGTGGAATGAATTTGTTGTTGAACAAAAAGTGGTTGTGGATTAAGTATCTTGACCAGCCTCTTAGGCATAGTTCTGTAGTTGGTCTCCGGTGTCTGTGGAATTTTTGTCTGTTTCTCTTGGGTGGTGTTCTCATTCCTTGAGCTCTCCTTGCTCCAACTCCAGCACACCTTGATCCTGAATGAGCTCTTGACCATTGGCTCTGGGTCAATATTTCCACATCTTTAAATAGTGAGCTGAATTGAATGCCCCCAAAAGATAGGTCCGAGTTCTAATCCCCAGAAACTCTGACTATGACCTTCTTTGGAAAAAAGAGCCTTTGCAGATGTAATTAAGCTGAAGATATCCAGATGAGATTATCCTGGATTTAAGATGGGCCTAAACCTAGTGATATGTGTGCTCTTAAGAGAAAGCGGAGGGAGATTTGCAATGCAGAGCCCTGAGGGAAGAAGACTATGAAGAAAGAGGCAGAGACTGGAGTAATAGTTCTGTTATCCAGGAACATCAAGGAGTGACAGGAACCACCGGAAGCTAGAAAAGGAGTATGGCAGATCCTCCCTGTGAAGGTTAATTTTATGAGTTAACTTGATTGGGATACCAGGTTAAACATTCTTTCTGGGCATGACTCTAAGGGTATTTCTGAGAGAGATTAGCATTTGAGTCAGTGGACTCAGTAAAGAAGACGGCCCTCCCCAATGTGGGCATCATTTCATACACTAAGGGCCTGAGTAGAACAAAAGCTAGCGCTAGAGCTGAGGCAGAGATCTTCCTTGTCCTCGGATGGGTTAGACTGGTACAACACCCCCTGATTTCCTGAATTTCCAACTTGCAGGCAGCAGATCACGGGGCTTCTCAGCCTCCATGATCACGTGGGCCAGTTCCTCATAATACATTTTTCTGCCTCTCTATGTATCTACAAAAGGAACGTCAAAAAGTTTGTGGGAAAATGGAATTAAGTATGAATTTATTTTAGTAAAAAAGAGTTTTGAAATTCCAGCATAGATTTTTTTTTTGAGTAATACACATTTCTCTTGAAATTTTCAAAGACCCACCCTCACATTTATATCTATCTCTTTCTATCTAGTTATCAAATATCTGTTTATCTATCATCTATCTATATACCTATTATCTGTCTAGATAACCTATCATCTGTATATCTACCTATCTTTCCATGGGTTTTATTTCTCTAGAGAATCCAGAACTTGGAGAGAATAAGTTTCTGTAATTTGTTACAGCAGCTTAAGAAAATGAATGCATCCTGCAAACCTCCTCCTTCTCCTAAATCCCTTTCCCTTGGATGGCATTGTCAACTTCCCAGCTGTCTAAGTAAAAATCATGCCCTGACTCCATGGCCCCCAGGCCTGTGCATCCAGCCAATTGATGAGCTCTACTAATTCCACTACTCTTTTCCCTTCACTGTCTGCTCCATTGCCCTGTCAAGTTTTAGGTCTCCACACTCACCACTCAGTTCACTGCAGCAGCTTGCTCCCCTCACCAGCTCATCTCCTCACACCTAGCCAGTACACCCTGCATCCTCCTTCCTTGAATGAAAAAGCTGGTCATGTCCTGCTTGAAACCTTTTATGGGGTACTTTCTAAAATACGAACCATTCAAATTGTTTAGAACACAAGTTTTTCTTGATCTTGCTTTTGATTAATTTTCCTTTTCTCTTTTTTTTTTTTTTTTTCCAAACGAACTCCCCAAACTGTAGCCCTGACAATGCACCAGCCCTGTGCTTGGCCTTGGGGCATACATGGATGAGCATAACCAGACATGGTTCCTGCCTCCTTGGAGCCTGTGCTTGAGTTAGGAAGAAAGTCACAAATAATGATTTCACTCCAGTAGAGAAAGTGAAGCATGAAGAATTATTTGTGTTACGAGAGTGACTGACAGGAAGTGAGATTACTAAATTGCTAACCTAGTTTAGGGACAGAGGAATCTTCCCCTGAGGAAGCAATGCTTTAGCTGACAGCTGGGAAATGAGCTAGCAGGAGGAGCGAGGGAGGAAAGGCTCTGAACCAGGAATGACATGATTTGGACACAGTGTGGCATATCTGAGAATGCGGGTGGAAGCGAGTGAAGCGAACGTGCTCCTTCAGGGTAGAGATGATGTAAGGTAAGGTAAAAAGGCACAGAAAGACTAGTCCCACAGGGTTTCTTGATAAAGGGCCTGGATTTTCTTTTTTTAATGCCATAGGGAGAAGAGAGAGAGAGAGAGAGAGAGAGAGAGAGAGAGAGAACTTCCCAACATGGCCTGGTCATGATGCAAATTTTTCCTCCAATTTTATCAAGCCAACAAGGCTGGGAGTGGAGCTGTGGTCACCATATGGTATTGACTTACTCTGCAGCACTTACTTGCTATGCTTTGGCTCAGCGTAAGGTGCAGGGAACTACATTTTTTCTCAGTAAAAACAGGGGCTCAGACAGTGATAATTCAACAGGACTCATACGGGAAGGCTTCGTGGGCCACCTGTGCACACTGAGGGTACACAAACTCCCACGTGAGGGCCTTGAACTCCCACATGGTTGCCTGCAGTTTGAATCCTGGACTTTACAGCTTGCTTTCTTATTTTCTCTCTCTCTGTCTGTGTCTCTCTCTGGTGAGCACATGTACCCGATAGCAAATTAAAAAATAACAGTAATAAAATAAAATAAAATAAATAATGCTCTTTTTAAAAAGAAAGTAGTTTGTAAGGAGTACATTGTAAGATTTGTCTTTTGGCTATTCTGCAGAAGAGAATTGGGAAGGCTGGAGATTAGTCTTGGGACACTCTGCTGAGAGGCTCTTAAAGTCATGAGAAATGAAGGTGCCATACCCAGAATGAGAGTCCAGGAGTGGAATTGACAGTATCTCCTGACTTGTGGTAGTTGAGGAGCTATGGAATAGGAGATGATGAGGGAATGATCCCAGGTTTCTGACCGAGACATATGTGGCTGTTGTCATTTACAAAGCTAGAGAGGATGCGAGGATGGACGAGTGCAGAGGAGAGGAGTCGCTAATGTTTGTTGTGAGCTTTCCTATTTCTCAGGCCTTTTCTTCTAGCCTTTCTCACCTTGTACAGATATTGCAACAATCTGCAGTACTGCTAACCTCATGCTCTCTAGCCCTTGCCACCTGTTGCTTGTTTTGCAAGAATATTTTCTGTACATCTCCTTCCTCGGTGTGGCCCTTCCCTGGGCAGCTTGCCTGATGATTACCCCTCTCTTGTGCCTTTTCAAATTGACTTCCTCCCTAGCACATGCTCCTCTGAAAATCTTCCCTGGTATCTCCTTTATCCACAGGCAGATTGCAAATATTCTTATTGGAAAGTGACTTCTCAAGCACAAGAGTAACCAACACAAATAAGCAGACATACTAGTCAAGAGGTGCCTGTCTAATTCCACATACTGCACATCCCAGACCCAACCAGGACCCCAGCCACATGTAAAGATGCAATAACAATATGGTTCTATCTGTCAACACATGGTTGCTGTGAGTGTCTAGTGAAACAATGGATATGAAAATGTTTTATGAACTCAAAGCACTAATGATTTGTGAGGTGTTGCATAAAACAAAATGGAATCCTAATGGCCTCAACTCTAGTACTGCTGGAAAGTTACATTCAGTTGTCAAAAATGAAAGAGAGCTCCATTTTTTTTTTTAAATTTTCTATAGGGCATGTGCACTCTTGGGGAAGAGACGGAGAGGGAGAGAAAGAGAGAGAGAGAAAGTGAGATGCCCTCCCCACAGGAGGATGGCCATGCCAGTCTCTTATCCTCTATTCTCCTTGGGCTTTTGGGCATGCATATACACATGCCTGGCATGTTTTCAAATTGCTGGGTCTGGGACTTGAATTATGCAGTTGGTCATGTAGGATCTAGTGCCTTAATCGTGACACCGCCAGCTGGCTCTCCTTTTTCCTTTTTAAAAATGTATTTATTTATTTCTATGAAAGGGGGGAAGGATAAAGGGAGAATGAGATATAGAGACAGATTTCCTGAATGGTGACCTCATGCTATGATCCACCCAGCACACACCACAAAATGCATTTCTACTGCACACGGGGAGATCTCCGGATGCAAACCTTGGGCTTCTCAGAAGGGTCTGATATCTCGGAGACGTCTGTCACCACTATATCACCAGCAAGACCTTATTTCATTGCCAAAATGTACCTAAACACAGCCTTAGACCAAGAAAACCAGGGACAGCTTCGCAGTGACAGGCTAGTGCACATGTTTTGTTAGAGCAGATTCCCAAAGGGTGGTCTGTGGACCAAGACTAATATGTAATGAAGTTTCCCTGTTCACAGCAGAACTATCCATGTAACAGTGCCGACTTACCTATTTCTGGGAAAATAACCTTTCTTCTTAAGTTTATCTTAGTTATTTAAAAATTATTTATGTTACTAAAATAATTTTATTTTTGTTACCTTGATCATTCAAGTTATTATTATTTAAAAAGTCTGAAACATACAATAGTTGTTTCTACTCTTTTAGTTTTTTTCTTTTTTTTTATTTTTGAGGTTAATTTTTTAACTATTGAATTCTTGTAAGGGCTGAAGAAACCCCAAGGGAAATAAGTCGAGCTAGAAGTATTGGCCTATTTGCTCTGGAACTCTGTCAGTTCGGAGTAGGGCAAGAAACTATGATTTATTAGGCTTTAGATGGAACGGACCTTATGAGTGATCCAATCCCACTTTCTCCCTAAAAGATGCTTTCATGTGATATCCTTAAAAGCTGTGATCCACTTCCAAGGACCCAAAACTCATCCACCTCTGAGAGTCTGTGCTGTCTTTCAATGACCATGGCTCTCAGAATGACTTCCCTTAAACCAAGCCTGAATCTATCTCAACTCATTCCACATATTGATCCCTTTACTCCTGTGGGGTCCCAGGAAACTTTTAAATTTCTTCTTCATGGGTGTTATTCGGACACTAGAATTCAGTTACCTTGCTTTTTTCCTTTTTATAGGCAATCAGCTTCGACTCCCAGAAAGTGAATCTGAGCCAATCCCTTTTCCATTTCAGTGTTCTTTTCCACTGTAACTGGCTTCCTACCTTCGGGTCCCAGAGGACTCCCTGGAATGATGTGTTAGCTCTTCAGGTTATAGATTTTTGGCTACAAATGCACAAACTCTGTCTCTTTCTCTCATTTGATGCATCTTGCTTGATTTTTTCCTCTGGCCACTGATGTCTGACTGTGGCTCTGATGTATTATCTGTTGGCTGGATTGAGTTCTGGCCCTTGGATACTGACTGGTTTAGGTCTTCTGGGTGCTCTGCGATGAAGATGCATGTGGGTGATTTCGAAGTGCTTTTAGGAGATCTCACAGAGAAGCAAGGCAAGCAGATTTGCGGTTTCAGGTGAGGTCCTGGGCTGAGCTCTGGAGAGTAATGTATATGTCAGTCTTGCCCACCCTGGAGCATGGAAGCTCTCACACCCTCAGCCAGTCCTGGTGATGAATTGCTCCAGGGTCATGAACTCCTGGCTCTCTGCTCATGTGACATGGCTCCAGTAGCACAAGGAAAGTCTTTTTAATATTTCCAGGTGGGAAACTTTTGGCACAAAGCATGCAGAAGCTGGGATGGAGCAAGAGAGGCTGGGCAGAGAGCTGTGGGATTCTGCTTTAGCTCCCTGTTGTGGGAGGTTCCCCCCATCTACCACGTTGCAGCCTTGCCCTGTCCCACACAACTCACTACAAACTAAAGAGTCACCTGAGTCTGAGCATGGCCCACTCGTCCAACTGAGAGTGTGCCATTGTCCTGAGCAGGCTCAGTTTGATGATGGCTTCCCATGTACTTATGGTCCTTAGGCCTGGATTGGACTCTGGTGCACTTTGCCTGAGTGCAAATCAGAATACTCATGGCCTTCATTCTCCATGCAGCAACGCAACTGGAATGGAATTGTGAATCTTTTGAAAATGAATTATCTGATTGCCTCCTATTCATTCTATTGACAAGGGAGAAATTCCCCATCCTAAATAGCCCAGGATGGCAAAACGCACGACATCCGACAGTGGAAAAATGAGATCAATAGCTATTTCTTAGTCACATATACTCAGAGTCTGGGGAGAGGGAGGATACCTCAGGCCTGTGGAGCCACATAGAGCTTATACTTGAGAGCAGAGTGGGCCAACAGGGGGTGTGGAAGGCAGGTTCTAGAGTACCAAGAGGATGGGGTGACCCTTGGCTCCCCAAAGAGGTTAAGATCAGCTTGATTGAATAATTCCATGGACTAGAGGGAGATGAAACCTGATCATTGAGGACTGTGTGGGGCACAGCTGGTCTGGCTATTATGGGAACTAACTGCATGAGGATCCTTTTTTCCTGGGTGAAGGCACATCTGGGGAAAGCAAGGGAACTCACTGTTAAGGATCAAAGATGTCAAGGCAGCAGCCCGTGAAATTTTATACCCTGCAATACGGTGAGCAGCTTCATTTTGAGCTTCTGTTTACCAAAATATAGAAATATTTTACCACATCGCTGTAGCTGAACTATAACCCCATCTACCTCTCGGTCCCCTGTGGCTGGGGGGGGGGGGAGGTGGCCCTTTTGGCAGCTGCCCACCCACTGCAGACAGTAAGACCTGGAGACACTATCAGTGCATGCACAGCTCGAGGCACTGATTATACTTGATTTGTGATTTGACAGCTATGGAGGGTAGGGACAAAGATTTAGATGGGGAAAGGGTCAGGAAGAGGGAACAGAGAAGGGAGTGACCTGAATCCAGACAATTCTCCCTGAACAAGCAGCCGTGGTACCCGCTTTAATCGTTACATGTCATCACTGTCAGTCAGGGAGGCTACTGACTTACTTTGTCCAAAGATCCAGGAAGAGAACCAGAGACCCCATATGCACCAACGCTGAGGAACTGCTGCTCAGTCATTTGGGTACAAAGTCCATTTATATCAATAGAACAGTCCTGTAAGCACAATGCAAATTTCATTATTAGTACACCAGGCTGGCTGAAATGCTTGGGTGAATCCTTAAGGAGAACACTGTTGTTATGCCTGATTTGTGACTTTACAGCTGTGGAGGACGGGCAGGAAGTCACATTGGTTTTTTCAAATTTAGCTCAATTGGGGGAAAAATATCTCACAAAAACATCATTGTGTTGTGTTGCTTTTAAAAAAAATGCAAAATATAATAAAGAAATCCTTGATCTGCGGAAGACAAGAGACTGGAGTGAAATAAATCATGCTCCATGCCAGGAGTGCTCATCTCCAGCGTGGTAACCAGCTTTGGCTGCCCGCGTAGTAAGGGAATGGCAAATTGCTAAAAACACAGGATGCTAAGTTTCTTTCATTTCCTTCCTTCCCAATACTATTAGCCAAGGTTGGTTGGTTTGTTTTAATTCCAAGTAGTCCCTTGAAATCTCCTTAGGAAATATCATGTGTTTAGCCTGACTTTTAAAGACCCAAGAACCTGGTTTGTATCATCAAGGGAAGTGATTTGTCCTAAAGAGTAAGAGAAAATCTAACTTGGAGAATAATGACTTCCAGGCCCTTCCTCCTCCACTTCTGTACTTTGGGGTCATAAGTACACTGAACCCTAGCAGGGAAAGAAACGTCACTTCTCTCAGACTAAATTGGGGCCAGGCTCCCTTACTCATGAATCTGGTGATGTTAGATGAGCTGGTTACCTTCTCTGCTCCTCAGTTTTCCTCACTTACAAATGGGGATAACGAGAAGGGCCTTGACACATGGGGTGGGGTGTGAACCACGAGTCAGAAATGTATATGAATGCACCAATGGTAGCTCTGTATACAAAGGAGCTCTCCTTAGCTCTCTGCGCCTCAGTTTCCCACTTGAAAAAGAGACTCTGGATCCAGTTTGGAGGCTGCTTTCAGTTCTAGCATTGTCGGCGCTGAGAGAGCACACCTGGTGGCTTCCCCCACAGTGGGCTGACTGAGATGTGCCAAGAACCAGGAAGAAGAGGATATGTTTGTTTCTTGTCTGAAAAAACCCATTCCTGTTTCAAGCTTACAATGAAATTCTCCTGTAATATCTCTGAAGTTTGTGGTTTTGCCTTTATATTTAAAGATCTAATACATTTTCAGCTTTGTTCGTGGTATAAAATAAGGTTCTAGTTTTATTTTTCCCCAGGTATCTGTTGCAGGTTGAACTCTATCCTCCCAAGATGAACATGTTGAAGTCTCAACCTCACAGGAGCTCAGAAGATAGCCTTGTTTGAAGAGGCAGTCATTATGGATGTGATTTCAGATAGGTTGTCACGAAGTAGGGTGGGTCTCTAATCTAGTATGACTGATGCCCTTGTCACAGGAGAACTCTGGATACAGAGGAATGTGTAGTCTCTGAAGAGAAGCAAGCAGAAGCAGATGGTGATATTCAGGCCAACGACAGGCCTGAAACAGGTCCTTTCCTCACAGCTTTCCGAAGACACTGACTCTG
>NW_006159829.1:6661484-6673757 GCF_000334495.1 Tupaia belangeri chinensis | reverse complement strand
TGCTGAACCAAGATGGCAGACTTCTAGCTTCCAGAACGTGACACTATTGATTTCTGTTTCCATCCATCCAGCCTGTAGTTCTTCATTACACCTTTAGGAAACTAATAAAATAACTATTTATATGTATCAGAGAAAATAAAAGATACAGTGTCTTCCTTCAAAGTGGTTGATGGTGTAAGAAGATGGTCAGATGAATAAATTGGCCTGAGAAGGAAATGAAACCCAAGGACAGGGGTAGGGTGCTGTGTGGGTGTATGTGGGAGACAGAAAGATGCACAATCACCTAGTTTTAAGATTCTATGCTGGAGTACTCCAAAAGCTTCCAACCACTATAGCTCAGGTAGGCATGTCAGGGGCATGGAGGTCCAGTTTTCGGGGCCCCTCCTGGCTACATTTTACAGTGTAAATATTACATAGCAGGAAAGAAAGATGTGAGTCTTTTGTTCCCATCCTAGAAGTGTCATACTGGGTGACACCCTTGCTCAACCTCCCACATGTGAGGACAGGTTAAGTGTCTTATTCAAAGTGGAAGAATCAGTGAATGTTCTAGAAGTGAGCAGATGGACTCTTGGAGAACATCCAGTCCACAGTGGGAGGTAAGAGCTTGAGGGACAAGTGCGTGTCATCATGAATCTGTCTTCTCCAAACCTCTTTGGTTCTCTTCACCATATAGAGCAGGTTCAATCTTATAGCTGCACCCTATGGTCATAGAATATTAAAAACCCAGACAGAGCCCCTTACCAGTGAAGTCAGAATCTCTGAAGGAGGCCCTGAGGTATTAGTATTCCTCCTTTTTTTAAAAGAGATTTTTGTTATATAGTGTGCATGTACTCACTGGAGAGACAGAAAGTGAGAAATTACCCCTTAGGGTGGATGGCCACACCACAATCCCTTCTCCATTCTCCTCTCATTTTCAGAATTTTAGGCACACATGCATACATACCTGGTGTGAGTTTTAAGCTGCCAGGTCTAGGACTTGAACCCTGGTTGACTACATAGGGTCCAGTGATATAACCATTACACCATCTACTGGTCCTGGTATCAATACTCTTAAGGCTCCCTCTGTGAGTTGAGAACCCAGGCCTACCACTGTGCATCAGCACCTATGTCCCCATCCTGCTCAGTGGTGGGGCCTGGCTCTATCCTACACAGCAGCTGAGCCCGGCTCTTGGGTCAATGCTGACTAAGACAGGCTCACCCCAAGGACTGGGTTCCAGAAAGGGTATCAGCACCCTAATCTCTGTCTGGGCTTTCCAAGTGCACCTCCTTGAGTTCATCTCCTGTGACCATCTCCCTACCCACTCCGCTCCAGTCCTCCTGGCCTTTCCCTGTGTCCACCACACCAAACCTATTCTCACTTCTAGACCTGCTGACTGCTCTGCCCTTTGGCTAGGAGCTTCTTTCCGTTGACAGTTGAATGGCAGTTCCTCCTCATTATTCGGGCTCAGCTCAGCCACCTCCCTGACCCTTTCTCTCTTCCCTGACCTCAGGGCACTCAGAACAGTTGCCCAGTTTCTTCTCTCCTGTAGCATGGATGGCTCAGTGAGGTGATTTGCGTGCTGGTTGATAGTCCATCTCACTTCTCAGGAATGAGATCACACTCTGAGAGCAGGGTCTTGTTCTCTGGACCACAGTTTGATTCCAGGGTGAGGACAATGCCTCTATAGATCTTTGTCAATATTTAGGGCTAATTGATTTCTTCTGCCATTCACTAGGCTGTATCCTTGCAGTATCTTTGACCCCTGTCTCTCTTCACCCGTGTCTGTACCTCCCATTGTCCTCTCTCCCAGTCTTATCCACAGAAGGAAGAAACTGCTTCCCTGGTAGGACTGACGCTTTCAGACACCGAGGACAGCGCCAGTGAGTGTTAGTATCTGGAGTCTTTCACGCACAGAAGCAGCTCACCCCTCACAACATTTTCATTTTCTCCTGCTACATTCCCACCAAGTCTGGGAAAATAAATTCTGAACCAAAATGTTTCAGTCGTGTGTATGCACTGCTATGGTTTCTTCCTTTGGGGGGTTTATTAACTTAAAATGGAAGCTCTTTCCTTGTGGAAAGTATTTAAATGCATTTTCAAGACATGTTGGACTGCAGTGTGCCGCTTAGTCATAACCAGGTTCCTTCCCTTCTCTCCATTTGCTTGACCTGGGCCTTTTCCTCAGGCTCATGAAGGAGGTTCTTACTCTCCAGAGCCCTGAGCCTGCGTTAGCTAGAACCATCTTGATCAAAAATTAGAATAAAGGGGGCTGAAAATAATTCTTTTGTTTTTCTTTCTCTTGTGCTTGCTAGAGACAGAGACAGAGAGAAAAGGAAAGCGAAAGAACCCTCCCACATTGAAATTCCCTCTTCTTCACTCTCCTCTCAGAATTTTGGGCCTGCATGTACATGTGTCAGGAGAGATTTTCAAGCCTCTGGATCTGGGACTTGAACTTGAACTGTGCAGTCAGCCATGTGTTATCCAGCCACCTTAACTTTAACCCCATTTGCTGGTTCTGAATCAAATTTTTCCGTACTTAAATCTGGGCAGTGCTACAGGAAATAAAGGCAGAGCCATGCGGCAGCTCTGCTACACAGACGCAGTTCAAACTCCAAGCTTGCTTTTGCATCTGCTTACGTACATGGCTCCCTCTCACATGACCCTCAAACAGTCAGTGAGCAAGGTGGTTTCAAGATCATGTGGAGTTTTTGCCTTGCAATAAGGAAATCACCAAGACTCAGAGTGTCAAGGTGACCTTCCTAAGGCCACCCAGGTGATGCACATGTAGCTGTAGCTCAGATCCCCTGGGCAGTGCTGGTGCCAAGACTAATGCATGCGTTTTGAGTGCACGTTGGGTCTATGAGTGCCAGTGTGCTTGTGAAGAAATGCAGTAAGAAATAAAAATCTCAGTCACAGCTACAGGGCTCGATTCCCAACCGTGGGAGTCATCAGCTGGATGGCCCTGAGCAAATGCCCTCCCTTTTCTCACTGGTAGCTCTGTGATATGAGGTCAGAAATATGGGCACCTAAGGTTTTTTCTGCTTTCCTAATTTGTGTCTTTCTGACACTTGGTATATTATTCCCCTCAAACTGTTGTGAGGTCTTATAGTCTGTTGCTTTGAGGAATGAAAAGGAATTTTTCTTTTTTAATTGACACTGGTAGGATCTGCAACATTTTCAGACATCAAGGGACAGAGCTAGAAAGCAAAGTATACAGAATCTTCTAGTTGTCGGGAGTGGGGGAAGAACCCCTGATCTTTTCCCTCCATTTCTTCTTCCTGTCAGAATTTTGGGAATGCACACACACACACACACACACACACACACACACACACACAAAGCATTTCTCAAGCCACCAGGGCTATACATGCAGGATCTGGTTTTCTTTTTCTCTCTTTTTATAAAAAATTTGCCAGAAGGTGTATGTGCTCACCAGAGAAAGACGGAGAGAGAGAGGGAAAGTGAGAAAGCATCCCTCCATTGGGATCGCTACAATAAAATCCTTTCTCCTCCATTTCTTTCTTCTGTGGGGATTTTGGGCACTCACACACATGCACCTGATGTGTTTCTCAAGATGCTGAGTCTGAAACTTGAAATGCACAGTCAGCCTGTGAGAGGTAGCCGAGTTAATCAGCACACCACCAGCTGACTCAAGATCAGGCTTTCAATACACAGCATCTAACTGTCAGCCTCCAAAAGGAATTTATATTAACACGAAAGCCTCAATTGTGACCAGTTATTGGAAAGATTTTTTTCTGGGTATGAGACTAATCTTTGTTGGGACTCATACGTTTAAAAAATGGGGGAGTTAAAAAAAAACAAAATTGAATCAGATGCCCTGGCTTCCACTCCTGGGTCTCTCTCGACAAGCCAATAGTCTCTCAGATCTTCACTTTCTTACCTATGAGTCATGCATGGTATTCATACCTTCTACCCAGGGTTCTAGAAAGACTAAATGAGATAATGAACATGAAGGTCTTAGACACAACACATTGACATAACAAAATCAAGACAAGGCAGGCAGCATCTGGTGTCAGGGAGGATTTCTTTGTTCCCTTAGACTGGGTGCTGCTTTCATGTTGGGCAGCCTACTGGCTGCAACAGTCTTGGTTTCGTTTCTTACTCTGTACCGGGCACAGTAATGACCTCTGTCACTGGAGGACTGACAGGATTAATTTGAGCATGGTCAGCTTGGTTCAGACCTTACTTTTCCTTTATAGAGCAATTTGCTTACACAGAGGGTGATGCTAAGGGCTCGTCCAGGGCTCTGTCCCTCTGTCAGTGGGAAGGCTGCCTGAGGCCACCATTGACTGGGACCAGGGGACAAATCAGGCTCAATCTGTAGTTCATTACACAGATCCATTGGCCTTTTTTCCTGAGCCATGCCCATCAGTTTAGACTGTGTGTGTGTGCGCGTGTGCAAATATTCTGACCTCTATCTGCCTTGTTGTCTATGTAATTTCTTAGTTTGTTGAGAGCCTGAGTAGAAAGGAGAGTGTCAAGGCCAGAGGAGGCACGACAGTAGGGCAGCTGGATCCTGCATGGCCAACTGCACTGCTTGAGTCTCAGGCAGATGGCTTGGAAAATGTGTTGGGAACATGTGTGTGCGTGCCAAAAACCCTGCGAGGGAAACGAAGAAGGGATTGTGGCATGGTCATCTCCCTTGGTGGGGGATGCTTTCTCATGTTCTATCTCTTTCTTTTTCTCCCACTGGAAAGTACACACTCCCATAGCAAATAGGAAAAAGAAGAAGAAAAAAAGAAAGAAAGAAAAAAAAGTGTAATTATCTTCCTCCTCAACCCTCCCCCCGCCACCATCCTCTCATCCCAGCTCCCTCTTGACTAGGCCTGGACTTGTCCCTCAGCATATGACTTTGAGAAAGACTTTGCATCTCCTTTCTGGTGATCTTCGGGGGAGCAGATGACGTGGCCTCATCAGTCACTTACTGGAGTGTTTCATAACCCTCCCTGACACGTTCTCCTTCTGGAGCTAACCTACATTCCACTTGCCACCATTTATTAAGCCCATTCCCTCCAGGCTCGTGGCACCTGCCTTATTCACGGAAAGATGAATACCTCGCTTACAATCATTCTCTCCTTTTGTATAAAGTCACCCTCTGCCTGTTATTGTTTGTAATTTAGAGATCTACAGGAGCGCAGTTTTTGTTAGGTTATCTTTCCAAGCATGACTGAATCTCAAAATCAGACAGCCAGAATTTGAAAAGTATACCAGTCCCTGCTTCCAGATAGTACTGTCTCCCTCCAGGCATGGAACATGTAAACATGACATAGGTCAGCTTTATCTACTCCTTTTTCTAAGGTGGCCAGGAATGCACTTGAGCTGTCCAATTCTTAGAGATAAACACAATGCAGAGACTCCAATTTCCCTCTTTGTTAGTATATAAGATTTCCCAGATTCAACCACATGAATCAGATCACAAAATATTCCAGGGCTGAAAGTTGTTGGAAAATAAAACTATGCATGTTTGTCACAGAGGGATTCCAGCCCCTTGGGCATAATCTGATGACCTAATCTGGGCCCTACATTGAATTCAAGGAAGTTTCATCTCTTGATTTTATTCCCTGGACCAGAATCTCACATATAGGAATTGAGTTTCCCTTTCCTCCCTCATTTCAGCTTGCCACGTCAGCCCTGCTAGGCTGGCTGTGCTGTGGTCATAAGGACCTCTTGATGAGCAGGGAGGGCCAGGCTGTGGTCATCTAGGGCCAGGCTGGTGGTGCAGTTGCCGTAATTTCCGTGTTGGAGGAGAAAGAGGGGGATGAATTGTGCTTGGATCCTTAAGGCTCATAGCTGTCACTTCTCCTCACACTTCATGGCCACAACAAGTCACAGAGACATATTTAACTTCCTCAGGGGTGGAGATAGCCATCTTACAATACATCTGCAAGCAAAGAACTGTAATTATTTGGTAGACAGCACTAGTGATTTTTTAAACCTCATCAGCTCTCTTTCTCTTGCCAGAGGGGAAAAATAACTCTATAAACCATCCATTAAAATGAGGAAACTATTGAAGCATCTATTTTAATTTACTCAATTTAAAGAGGAGAAAACTTTGACCCAAAGAGGGTAAATGGTTTTCCCACAATCACACAGTGAGTCAATAGGACATTATTACTGGAAAGCATGTCTCCTGGCCTGTGTGCCCCCTCTTTTGGACCACAATGTCATGTAGACATATGGCTTTGTGGATTTATCCATGTATCCACTTGGGTTTCTGAATCAATAAGCTTGTTAGTAATTTTAGCATCAATGGCTAGAGGGTGGTGATACTATGGTTGACTATCAGCAAGGGAACTATTTAATCTAATCACCTCTAGGACTTATAAAATGAAAAAGAAGATGTTTCCCCACGTGGTAACAGACATCTGTGTAAAATAGCAATGCTGCCTCCATTCCCTGTGAGAATGTCCACTCTGAGAGTCCGAGCCGTGTAAACTCAGCACCTGCTAATAGTCTGGTCCAGTGCTAGCAACTCCAGTGGAAATGCAATTTGCCCATTGAATTGGATACTAATAGCAACAGCTTTTGAAGTCTTCTCAATGGTATGTGCTATGTTATTCACTGCAGTTTCATTAACTTTTTAAATTATCCTACTTATTTGGCAGGTAAGAATTGGTCATAACATTTTATAGTTGAAAATATTTATGATCACAAGCTTAGATAACTCTAGCTGAGATTCTAAAACTAGTGACTAAAGAGAATGAATTTTATCATCATCATATTTATTTCTTGGGAGTATCCCAGACTGAGATCACTGTGGTCTTTTTTGAGTTATTTTTGTTTTGTTTTTCCTTAGGAGTGCATGGCCTTTTCTGTCTTATCACTGCTACTTCCATAGCTCCCAGCACCATGCCTGCCATATTGCAGGTATCGCCTAAATGCGTTTTTATTCCTGTAAAGTCTGGGCTGCCTGGATCCTAGGCAGAGATGTGGGTTTCACCCCTTTTGTAGTTTAGTTGCTTTGTTTTGGAAGTTCAGTTTGACCTTCTGCCATTTCCTTTTCCCTGTGAGACCCCACCATTTCTTTGGAGGATCACTGACTTTTGTGCACTAAAGATCTTGATTTTTAAACATTTTACATCTCTCTCTCTTGCTCTTGCCCTCATGCTTGTCCTCTCTTGCTTTCTTGTCCTTTCTATCTCTTTTTATGTTTATTTTTCTCTTTATTTGTTTTAACGACCAAGATATACAAGTACCACTCCAAAACTCACATATAGAGTGTCTCATTGCAGAGTGGTTTAACTTTGAAATGAAAATGCCCCTCAAGTGCAGACCAGAATCCAGTCTTTGATGTGGTGTCATTCAGCCTAATGTAGTATCTCTGCTCATTAGTGCATGAAAATTTCCTTTAATTATTACATTCATCCAATTTTAATTTTGCAATTTGTGGAATGTAATGATTGGGTTTGCCATATCCAGACCTTACTGAAAACTGATCTAGCCTACAATATGCTTTTGGTCTGTGCTGTCCAGTGACTTACCAATTTAGTGATAATGCTACCAATTAGTGAAGTTGTTGTGTGCATATTGAATGTCTGTTTTGTACCAGATATTGTGTTGGTTCTGGTGATGTAATGAGTAAGACAGGATGTCTTTCACAAAAAAATCTCACAAATTAGTAGGGAAGAAAGATACATGAACAGAAAATCATCTTGATAATGTTAAAATGAAGTTAGAGGTTTGCCCGAGGGATACAGAGGAGGATTCATAATTCAACCTTGTTGGCTGTGGTAGATAAACTCTAAAACAGCTCCCATTTTCCCCACCTTATATACTCATGTCCTTGTGAATCTCCCCAGAAGGACTTGTGACTTTCTTTCCACCAATAGAAAACAGGGAAAAAGGACCAATGTCACCTCTGTAATTAGGTTAAATAAAAGTGTGATGTCTGCCTTGCTAGTTGACTTTCCCAGACGAGCTTTTCTTTTTTTCTTTTTTCTTTTTTTTTGGAGAGGTTTTTGCTATAGGGTGCGTGTGCTCACCAGACAGACAGAGAGACAGAGAGACAGAAAGTGAGAAATCACCCCCCAGGGGGGATGTTCACACCACAATCCCTTCTCCTCCATTCTCCTCTCGGGATCCTGGGCACGCATGCACATGCGCTTGGTGTGAGTTTAAGCCACCGGGTCCCGGACGTGAAACGCGGTCAACTATGTGGGAGTCCAGTGACAGCCATTACGCTAACTGCTGGTCCCTCAGACAAGCTTTAATAAAGTAAGTGGCCATGTTGTGAGCTGATGTATGGAGAGGCCCACGTGATAAGAAAGTAAAGGTAGCCTAAGACCAATGGCTAACAAGGAAGCGAAGTCTTTAGTTGACAGGATTGCAAAGAAGCAGATTCTGCCAGCACCCATATGAGCCTGGAAGCAGATCTGTGCTGATTAGCCTCGGGATGAGAACTCAGCTATGGCCAGGACCTTGACTGCAGAAAACCCAGCTGTGCCATGCCTGGGCTCCTGACCTACAGAAACTGAGTTAGTAAATATGTTTTGGCTCAAGCTGCCAAATTTGTGATCATATGGTTTTGTAGCAGTAGATAGCTAGTACAGTGCTCAAGGAGGTCTTCCTGGAGGAACTGATGCCAGGAGGTGCCATAAAGAACAGGTAGAAGTTAGCCTTCCATTGTAGAGAGATGAGGACCTGGCAGGAAGAAGTACTTTTGAAAAGTGGGCATACGCTGGGTAAAGGTTTAGGGCAGGTGAAAGCCTGGGCTGTAAGGTGACTGAGGCTGAGCCATAGGAACTTGCTGATTTTTGCCATGTTCTGATTTTTAAAAAATGCCAATTAAATTAGCTTCAACCTATTACTGCTAGAGCTCACATTTGGAGATGAAGGCGGCACTGTTAACACTCATTTTGAGTCATTTAATGCATTTTTTGACGTGAAGAAATTAAGATGGTCTGTCTTTATGAAATCGCCTTCATTTCCTTGAATTAATTTAAAATGCTAGACTCCCTCCAGGCACATTGGCGCTTTGCAGACTTGCATTTCACATGGGCACAGTGAAGGAGGGCTTCAAGGGTTGTTGAGGGCTCTCACATTGAATGGAGCCCGTCTCAGACTGGAAGTAGATGGTTCACCTCCAGCAAATGAGAACACCTAGCTTAGAGAAGTTAATATATACGGATCGAGATAGGAATTATCCAAATTCCCAGCACCCTACCTAGAAACTTACCAGTAACCACCCCCAGCACACCTCCCCACTGTGAGGCAGAGTCAGTTTCCTCCTGCATAAAGACCAGCATCTCACCTGTGTTTGTGACCCCTCCCCTTTTGCATATTCTCATGCATCACTTTCTCTCTGGTATTCTTTTTTAAAAATTTCATTTATTTATTATTTCACTTGCCATAGGGCATGTGCACTTGCCAGTGAGAGAGAGAAAACTATTCATCAGGTCCAGGACTTGAACCATAGTTGTCCTCACTGGAGTCCAGCATTCTAACCACCACACTACCTGCTGGCCCCCTTCGTGGTATTCTTGAGCATTTGCTGCTCCCTGATGATTTCATTATAGCCTGCAAAGATGGCAAAGCATTCCATACTCTAAAACAACCTTCTCTCTTGCCCCTTCATTTTCCAGGGTCTGTTTGTAGCTTCCCTCTCTCTCTCTCTGTTCTTCTCAATGACCTTCTGAAGTTGAATGTGAGGCGGATAGATAAAGGAAAAACAGAAGGGCTGGGACGAGCTGGTGGTATGGTGGTTAAGGCACTAGACTTCCACTTCATAGCCTAACATGGTTTTGAGTCCTGGACCTGGTGGCTCACCTCTTGCCTCCTCCTCAGTGCACTGTGGTCTGACTCCCAATCCTTCCAGACCTTTACGTGTCATGATGGCTCTGCTGCAGGTGACATAGTTAGCCACACCCACTTCCACACACAGCTTCCTTTGCCCTTGGCTTCCACATCAGCCACCTCTCCTTATTTTTCTTTCTTTTGATTGGTCCAACTGTTTTCTTCCCCCCTATTAATGAATTATTTATTTATTTAATTCCATTTGTTATAATTAATATTTTTTAACTTGACCAAATAGATGGAGAGAGAGAGAAAGGGAAAGTAAGAAAGCAAGCCACCAAGTCCAGAGCTCAAAACCATGGTAGGCTATGATGTGGGAGTCCAGTGCCTTAACCACCACACCACCTGCTGGTCCTGGCCCTTCTTTTTATTCTTTATCTATCCTACCACCTCCTACCCCCATTCTGTCCCTTAGTTAGCTGTCAACGCCCCTCAGTCTGCCCTTCTCACCATGTGTACTGGGTGGATGCTCTCATCGTCTCTCCTGGATGGAGTTAAACTCCATTGTTAGCAGATGGCTGTGACGTCTACTTTCCAGCCCTGGCCCCTCCATGCTGGCCTCTGCTTCAGCCTCCTTGCCTGACGCGTCCCACACATGTGGGACGAAGCTCTGTTCGTACAGATATGGTTTTGCACAAACCTCAGGGAGCCAGGGCTCCCCCTGACTCATTCCTGCCGTTGCCTAATCTGCCTTCTTCACTTCCACACTTCTCTCCTTACTCATTCCTTCTCATGCTTGGACTCAGCGCAGATGGAGCCTCCTCCTAAAAGCCTTCCGAAGAAGCCTCTGGCAAAGACTTTAACCTACCTTCCACCTCCATTTCCTACCCATAGCCCCTGTCTGGAGACACTACGTCTGGCTGCCTGCTGTTTCCTCATGTGTCTGAGGGTTCCGGAAAAACACAGGCTTTCTTCTCCTTGACCCTTGTTTATTCAGAGGCTGTCACTGTGCCTGACTCCATCCATCCATCCTCCCTTCCTTCCTGAAAGTAACAACATGACACCTCCTAGGCCCTGGGAATCCATGGTGAACATCAATCCTGCTTTAGCAAAACTCACAGCGTGTGGGAAGATACATGACGTGTACGGCACCCTATAAGTTGTGCTTGGTACGAGGCATCATGGGGCTTTCGAGAGGTGTCACCTAATTCAGACAGGGTGGCCTGGGATGATTTCCCCAAACTGAGGCCTGATGAAGGGTTGGGAGTTAGCTCAGTGAAATATGGGGAGTAGGGGTAAGGCCATAAGGGTATTCCAGGGAGAAGGAACAACTATGCAAAGGCACAGTGGTGAGACAGACTGACTTGTTAGCCAAAATGAATGTAGCTTCGAGGCTTGATCTGAAGTTTGAAGTGGAGTCTGCATGGAGATGGGGCAGGAGAGGTTTCACAGCTCTGATATCGTCACAAGGACCTGATGGAGAAGGAATCGTGTGGAATCCTGTGGAATCCACTGGGTGGGTTTGCATCAGCGCGGTGGGAGGTGATGGTAGATACTAATCAAGTCTACCCATTCAAACAGAAGTGTTTATCAAGGATGTGATAGGTGACCAGTGGCAAAGCCAGATCTTGAACTCAGGTTTCTAATTATGTCATGAGGTCAGAAAGTGAACTAGCGAATACTGCTCTTTATAGACCTTGGAGACAAAGACACAGAGGCTTCTCATTTAAACTTAAGCCGGTTTTCTTCTTCCCCGAGGATGGTACCAAGTTTGGATTTATAACGTCATCGGAGCTTCCTATGTTTGGAATTTACTTCTGTGTTGGTTTGGAGTGGCCACATTGACTGCAGGTTTTCACCAGCTTTAAGTGACGGAAAGAGAACAGATGTCCCTGCTTCACTTTTCTTAGTTTGCCTTGATCAAAAGCAATCAAGGCGGTGGGGCGGCTGTTGGGGTCTGCGGGGAAATCAAGCTTCCTCTGGCCTTCGCGTGCTCTGAGCAAGAAGCCTGGGCATTACGGAAGGCAGCCCCTCCCAGCTAGCTCAGATGCAGCCATCCTAAGGCGGGTAATAAAGGCAAGCTCAGCAGGACAATTTAGAAGTAAATTTGTCTGTTTCTGGAAGCAGGAGAAAGAACCAAGAGAAATGATATTTATGTTAGATGGTACTTTTCCCTGTGTTTGCTTTTGAAGTTCTGATGATTTCTGTTAGTGTGGCTGCACAGCCCATACCCCCCAGCAGAATATGACTTTGAGGGTTGATTTCTGATTCAGTTGAGGGCAAAGGAAAGAATGGCTTTTCTCTCTCTCTGAAAGGAGCATCATTACCTTCACGCCTGTCCTCTGCTCACCTCTGGGACATCACTTTTATCCCCTGAACTCAGCTAACTACCTGGACTTTTCTTCCCTCAGTCCTTTGTACATGCTTCCCTTCTGCTTGGAGAACTTTTTCTCTGGTTTCGCAGTGGGGACTCCTGCTCACATGAGCTAGATTTGATGACTTCCTTGCTTGTCCCTCCTGAGGTCTTTTGTTCTTTCCCT
>NW_006159829.1:6643999-6660671 GCF_000334495.1 Tupaia belangeri chinensis | reverse complement strand
TAGCCAGCTCCTCTATCTTGGACTATTCTCAAGGAGACTCAATCTCTGGAATCCCCTTCTTTCCTCCTTTCTTAGTTCTGGAAAGTCATCAGCTCAAACATCACCTTGCTGGTGGGTTTTCCTCTCCATGCATCCACTAGAACTAGTCTTCTTATTCCCTGTACTTTCTTCTCTTTCTAAATGTGCCTCAGTGCAAGCCCTTCTTGCCCGTCAGTTAGAACTAGATGGGGGTGGTGTCCAGGGGCCTAGGAAATAAACCCACTCTTGACAAGCTGGATTCTGAACAAATTGAGGCTACTCAAAGGAGAAAGACAATTGGAGGCCAACGTTTTTATTATCAATAACTCTGATATGAGAGGAAGTGGCTTATATCCATGTCCATGGGCAAGTGCCCCTCCTAATTCTGAACCTCAGAATTAGGGGCCAGCAGTTAGCGTAATGGCTATGTCGCTGGACTCCCACGTAGTCGACCACTATTCACGTCCCAGACCCGGTGGCTTAAACTCACTCTGGGTGCGTGTGCGTGCGTGCCCAAGATCCCAAGAGGAGAATGGAGGAGAAGGGATTGTGGCATGGCCATCCCTCCTGGGAGGTGATTTCTCGCTTTCTGTCTCTCTGTCTCTCTCTGTCTGTCTGGCAAGTGCATGTGCCTTATAGCAAAAAAAAAAAAAATGGAAAATCATGCAAAAATCAGCAGACATCGTGCAAGGTGCTTAAAAAAAAAAAAAAAAAAAAAAAAAAAAAAAAAAAAAAAAAAAAGAAAAGAAAAGAAATAGAATTAGGCAAACACGCTGAGCCAGATTTCAGAGCATGAACCTTGGATCAGAAAAATAGAGTTAACTTCCCTACCATCCCTGCTAAAGAAAATAGTATCCACAACTGAAACCAGAAAGGAAGAAAGAAAAGTGAGCGAGAAATCCGTGTTCCCAAACCCATGTGTTCTGAGGGCTTGGGCTCTAATACCAGTTGACTTCCTTTGAGAGTCCGGGTAGCACTAGAGAAGATACAGTGAGAGGGGGTCGATCTCTGGAGCGTTGAGTCTGGTGGAAAGAGAAGGGGAAGCAGAGTTCACTGAGGTGTTCTGGTTCCATGGCAGGTGCTCTCAGGGTGCATGGGCCGTAAGGAGAACATGATCATCCATCTCGGATCAGGAGGTTCCAAGAGTAGCTTGGAACAGAGGCTGACAGGCCCCAGGCGCTGGGCTCGGGGAAGCGCGTGAGTGAGTGGCATGTTAAGAATGTGGGCTCCAGCAGCAGACAATTGGGCTGTGCCTGTCTTCACTCCCCACCGCTGTGCTTTGTGACCTTTCGTCTCTCAAAGTTTCTTCTTTTTTCTTTACCTGAATAGGTCAAAGAGTATAATGTGCTTTGTTGGGTGGTTGTGAGGACTGAACAAGGCAATTCTGGACAGGACTCAAGGCCGGGTGGGTATCCACTTTTTATGTAGACTCTCACATTGTCATGAGTTCACATGGAGAGTGCTGTCAGGGACAGTCCGTCATGGTCAGGCACCACGCACTTGGAGGTGAGTGATGACCTCTAATCTATCATCACTGAACCCCAGTGGGAAGAGTTAGGGAGCCAGGGAAGAGCCATATAGAGGATGAAGAAGGAGTGCTTCATAAGAGGGATGTGTCATTCTGGCTGTAGTGGGGAATCTGTGCCAGGGGTGAGGGGATCAGTTCCATCAGTGCAGGTGGGACAGAGGAGGACTGGCTTCGAAGTATGAGCCGGCCCTGCCTCGGCCATGGTGGCACATGAGGAAGGAGGGGCCTGTGAGTGGTGAGCTGCTCTCAGGTTTTCTCTCGTTAGTTCCAGTGCTTGGTTGTGATGCCATGAAGTTTCTAACTCAGAGGGGCACAGCAGCTGACAGAGTGTGGGATGTGAAGAACTGGCAGTGCCAGTAGGATGCCCAGGAGGAGAAGTGGGACCTGTAGAAATACCTCTCTCAGGCTGGCCTCGCGGTACAAACTCAGTTCTTGCGCTGCGCTGGCCGGGAAGCAGAGCTCACATTAGGCTGATCAATCACTAGTCCCTATCAATTCTTCCTCTTAGCATTTTTCTCACACACGATACCCTGCCTCCATGTCCTCACGTGAGTCATTCTTTCCCCAGGTTAGTCCATTTGCCTGAATTTGAAGCTCTGGATTTGAAGTCAGGCAGAGCTAAATTAAAATTCTCTTCTTCATTTAGTAGTTGTTGATTACTTATTGGCCTATGTTTCACCTTTAAGCCTTGGTTTTCCCTTTTCACAGGTCAAGCTAGTGATGGTCCTTACCCACTAAGTCACCAAGGATTAAAATAGAGAGTGCATAGTAAGGGGTTAGACCATTCTCAGGACCAAGTACATCGCTAGTCAGTGTCATTGTCGCTCTGTGAGAATCTGAGAATGTTGGAGTGCTTCAAAGATGGAGGCGGTGTGAACGCTGAAATAAACTGACACCTGGGGAGAGAGGCCAGCTCGGCTTAGGGGGTCCAGGCTCTGTGTGGAGTAGGAAGACTGGATGACTGGATGTTCTCTTGAGCTTGGAGCCAAGATTACACCGAGGGGAAGCATGTCACTATTTTTTTTTTGAGAGGTTTTTAATTTTATTATTATCATTATTTTTGCTATAGGGCACGTGCACTCGCCAGAAAGACAGAGAGAGACAGAGACAGAAAGGGAGAAATCACTCTGCAGGGGTGATGGCCATGCCACAATCCTTTCTCCTCCATTCTTCTCTCGGGATCTTGGACATGCACACACATGCAGCCAGCGTGAGTTTAAGCCACCGGATCCAGGACTTGATCTGCAGTTGACTACATGGGAGTTCAGCGACATAGCCATTACGCTAACTGCTGGTCCCGAAGCATGTCACTATTAACATTCCAGCTCTACCAGGAGGTCTTTCCCAGCAAGGACTGCCTTTGCAATACGGGACATAGCTGAGAGTGAGAGCAGAGCCAGGGCACTGCAGCACGAGGCCTGTTTGCAGGGAGATGTCTCACCCTGTGCCCCAGCAGTCCTACCTGATTCTCACTCTGCACCTCTGCTTCACAACCAGAGAGCTGCCTGTAGTTTTAGTCAGGGGACTTCTGCAGAAAACGGTGATTAAAGCAGTTCTTGCAGGAGAGAGATTTTGGTTGAATGAGGCATGGAACAAAGACCTAGGAATAAAAGGAATGAAATGGGAAAAAAAAAAAAAAAAGGTTGGTTTGGTTTATTTTTCTTTCTTAAACCTGAAAAGCACAGCATCAGTGGGGATTTGAGTCACTGAAGTGTGTGTGTCTTCTTGCTCAGTTGGCTTTTGTTCTGCCAGGGGTGAAGCGCTATCTCAGAAGTCTTTTGATTTCTGTTGCAAGCCTGTGAGTCACTTGAAAACCCTGTTCTGTCTCTCTTGGCACACCCTCTCCTCCCCTCTTCTTTAGGAAGGGTGAAATGCAAGCCTTGTGTAGTAACAAGTAACATATCGAGCTCTTGCTGCATACCAGGGCCTGTTTTAATGTTTTTCCTGAATTTACAAACACCCTCCTCTTGGCCAGCCCTACCAGAGAGATTCTACTATGGTTCTTGTTTTGCAAATGAGTAAACTGAGGCTTAGAAAGATTGTTCTAAGTGAAGTGAGAACCCAAATTCCCAATTGGTTAGGATGGCTTGGGGTTTCATTTCTTTTTCCTTTTTTCTTTTTCCCAAATTGCACAAAAGGCCTTTACTATTGAAAGGGATAAAAGAGTAAAAATTAGCCTACTGTGTTGCAACTGAAAGAACCTCAACCAAACTGGCAAAGCAGAAAAGAAAGTTTGGAAGTCACATGATGAAAGAAATTTAGTTTGGACAGACTCCAAGTGTAAATCAATTCAGATGCTCAAAACTGTCCCCAGAGTTCTGTCCTTCAGTCTCTTCACTCTGCTTTTGTGTTTGCTAGCATCACTCTCAGGTTTATTCCAAAGCAGACACCATGGCTTGAGACTGAGTTGTCTTACGGTTTGGGACCAGGAGTAGGCTGCTCAGTAATTTGGGTGAAAGACCCAGGAGGGCTTAGACTGGTTAGGTCATGTGTCCATCCCTTTAATCATGTATAGTGACCTTCAGATAGTATCCTCTGATTGGCTAGGCACAGGTCACAGGCTTACCCCTGAAGTCAAGGGGGACACGTATCTACGAACAGAGCAGTTTCCACTGAAGGCTTCAGGGCACGTCCTCCAAAGGAGAGGTGCGATCACCTAAGAACACATTTCTATTTCCAACATACTGCAGGCTTTCAACCTGCGTTTTCAGGCTAACAGGATTAATTTGGCTTGACATTCATTTGGCAGAGCACCGATGCTGAAAGCCACTCTTAAGAGGAAAACCCAACTCCACACAGGTGGCCTGTTACTGGGAGTGTCTCTGCCAGCCTCACAGCAGACACCGGGTGTCAGGAGTCGGGCGTGAGTGTGGTAGTGTGGACAGCAACAGTGGCTATTTGACTTGAGTAAAAGAGAAGCAGGGACAAAAATGAGTAAGGAAGTGGCCCTGCTTATGAAATGATTATTAAAGGGAAGAAAGTACTATTTATTGATCATCTATTGGGCACTTAACACTGCTGTGCTTTGTTTTCCTCACCTGTAAGAGGCTATGATAAGCATTAAACAATGCAGTGAGTATAAATCACATTTTGGCATATTATCTTAGTCTTTTGAGTTGCTATACCAAAATAAGATAGGCTGGGCAGTTAATAAACAATACACATTTATTTCTTGCAGCCCTGGAAATCCCAAGTTAAGGCATCAATAGATATGATGTTTACTCTGACCTCCTCAGCCCCTCATAAGGGCACTGATCCCATTCGAGAGAGCTCCACCCTCATTAGCTAGTTACGTCTTGAAAATCATACCTCCTAGTACCATCAGTTTGATAGTCAGGCTTTTTTTTTTTTTTTTTTTTTTTTTAGAGATTTTTTGATTTTTGCTATAGGGCACATGTGCTTGCTGGAAAAGCAGAGAGATAGAAAGTGAGAAATTATCCCCCCCCGGTGGGAGGGATGGCCATGCCACAATCCTTCTCCTCTATTCTTCTCTCAGGATCTTGGGCAGGCACACACACATGCCCTGTGTGAGTTTTAAGCTGCCTGGTCTGGGACTTGAACTGTGGTCAACTACATGGGAGTCCAGGGATATAACCATTATGCCATCTGCTGGTCCATGTGGTTATAACACATGACTTTTTGGAGTGAAGTGGAGACACAAACATTCAGACCATTACTTACATATTAAGTGTTGGTAGGAACATTAGTTCCTCACTCCTGATGTTTCCTCCCAGAGAGAGGCATTCATTGGTGTAGTAGTCCTGACTTCTACCTGACTGATAGGCTTGGAACAAGGAACTGCAGATCTTTAATTTACCTCTTACGGTCTGTGGGTGTATGGTGGGGCAGGGGAACTGGAGGTAGTGGTGGAGAAGGGAGCTTTCTGGCTCCACGCTGTATGCTTTACAGGAGAAGTATACTCGTGTGGGAGGAGGGCGGATGAGTCTTTCCAATCACTTGCTTTCAGATACAAGCTATATTGCCTATTATCAGCTCTTAGTAAAAAATGAAGGTGACAGTATGATCATTACTCATTTTTAGAAAATTAATTTTATTTATTATTATTATATTTAAATTTGCTATAGGGCATGTACACCACCAGAGAGAGAGACAGAGAGAGAGAGAGAGAGAGAGAGAGGGAGAGAGGAAAAGTGAGAAAGCAAGCCTCTAGGTCTGGAACTCAAACTATGGTCAGCCATGTGGGAGTCCAGTGCCTTAACTACCCGGCCACCTCCTGGCTCCAATTACTATTTATTTTATTGCTTTCTTATCTCTAAATTTTTAAAAAGAGAACTATTTATTTAACTTTATTTAACATTATCATCACTTTTTTTTTTTTATTTATTAGAGAGAGAGCAGGAAAGTGAGAAAGCAAGCTAAGTCACCAGGACCAGGACTTGAACCGTGGTCCACAGTGTGAGAACCCAGCATCTTAACCACCAAGTCACCTGCTGGCCCTTCTAAATTTGTTCTTAAACTGGTTGATGCATAGAAGAGCTATTTATTGGATCATTTTAAATCCTAACATAACTTGACATCATCATCATCATCATCATAATAGTAATTCTTGCCATTATTATTACCAGTATTTTATATTTGTGTTTCTCAAGAAAAAATACCTTGAAATACCTCTATTAGTATCATGCACCAGAAAGGTACAAATGAAAATTCAGAGTTCTGGCCATCTTTCTAGCCCTAACCAGAATTTCTGGGGAGAAAAGGAGGGTGGAGTGCAGGATTTTCATTTTCAATAATCATTCTAATAATTCTCAGGCAAACTGGAGTGAGAGCCACTGCATTTATTAGAATTTAATTCTGACTTGAGTCACATAAAGAATAATATTATTTTCTTTTAAAGTTAAAGAGCCTCAGGTTTAGAGAAGAAAATTAATAATTAACTGCCCAAGGCCACACAGCAACTAAGCAGAGGGATTATGACATCTGCATATCTTCTTTAAGCATTTGCCCTCCTCTTTCCAAATTCGAGCTCTCCTATGTCCTTAGGACTGTGCAAAGCTCTGAGGCTTAGAAGCATAAAAATAGTTTCTGAACTCACACTGGTTATAACTTAATTGGGGATGTTAGAGTCACATATGAGAAAGGGGAGCAAAGCGTGTGTGTTCACAGGTGAGGGGCATCTGCTAGGAGACGGAAGAGTTTGTAGGAAGGAAAGCTGATCTGGAATAAATTGCAGAAAATTCTAGAGAGATAAAATCACTGTTATTATTATTATTTGAGAGAGATTTTTGCTATAGGGCATGTGTACTTGCCAGAGAGGCACACATTGAAAAATCACACCCCCAGGGGGGATGACCATGCTGCAATTCCTTTTCCTCCATGATCCTCTTGGGATTTGGGGCATACAACACACATGCCTGGTGTGAATTTTAAGCTGCCGGCTTCAGCACTAGAACTGCCGTGGTCTCTGTGGGAGTCCCAGGCCTTAACCACTATGCCACCTGCTGGCCCCAAGAGATACAATTCTAAGAGAAGGATAGGAGCTTAGATGGACCCTCCAGAGTGAGTAAATCTGTATGGGTAAGGAATGAAGAAGAATATTCCAGGTGGGAGAAACAGCTGAAACAAAGATGAAGCTGGAAATCATAAGCAAGTGTGAAAGCCTTCCCGCCGGACCACATCGGTTACACAGCTGGCAGGCTGTAATGACTTGGGCCTGGCTTATTAAGCACATTTGAAAATTGGGTGAATTGCTTGATTTGGTAAAAAATTACATGGTACATTTAATCAGGGCTCCTTTAAGGAACAAATGTCATTAAACACCACTTAATTAGCTGCCCCTGCAGCCTGACTGGGTGAAAATTATATCCTTGACAAACTGCAAAACATTTCTAAGGTCAAATATGGAGAATAAAAATACCACTGGATGCCCTCGGGTAATAGGCCCATAAAAACTTGCCTCATTTTAATTCATTGAAAAGATTCTTTCTGGATTGCAGCTAATCAGAACTTGATGGGCCCTCCTTGGAGCAGAATCTTAAGACCTGGAGTGTGTTGATCTTTATGCTGAAGGAATGAAAAATAAGATAACAAAGAAAACAGACACATACACGTTCAGTAATATACTTGCGTCTCAGCCTGCTGATTTGTTTTGGGAGTAACAATGCCTGCTTGCTCTGTTGACCCAGGACACTGTGGTGTTATCGTAGTGACCCGAGCTCTGGCCTTGCCCAGGACAGAGCAACAATCGGAATATTAAGGAGATGACGTGGGTGCAGTCACCGTGTGCTGTGTTCTAAGCAATCTCCCAAGTGATGAGCAATACACGTAAGTGTGCAGATCATGCATGGCCAACGCAATGAACTTTTATAAACAGAAATCACCCGGAACTGGCACCACCAGACTGAGAAGCAAAAGCATTTTAATTGGAGGGCCCAGAACCCCCCTAACGTTTTCTTCCCATCCTTCTCTGCCCTTCCCACCCTCAGGTAATCGCGGCCCTGACTTCTCTCGGCAGATTGATTTCCCAGCATTACAGGGTGTGCTCTTTTGTGCTTGGCCTCTTCCACTTTCATAGTTTCTGAAGTGCATCCTGGTTGCTGTGTGGGCTGCTATTCGTTCACTCTTTCTGCTATGTAGTGGTCCGGTGAGTGAATATGCCACAACTCATTTAACATTTTCTTTTTTGTTCATAGATATTTGGGCAGATGTTTTGTTTGTAGTATTGTGAATAATGAATGATGCCGCTACGAACGTGCCTTTTGTTGGGGTCTATCAAGGTGCATGCGCCTGTGGTGTATGTGACGTCACTGCCCCTCTGTATTTTTATCACTGTTCCCACCAGTATCACCAAGACCACCCTGTCACCATCACAACTCCAACCGTCACTACCACCGTCTATATCTCTGCAGCACTTTGTGTACGTGCATATGCATTTATGTACACAGAGAAAGCACTAGCTTATTTTAATATGTACTGTGTAACATGTATGTATGTTTCTTACCTGTTTGTCTGTTCCTTTACACCGTCAGCCCTTTTGGTTTAGAAACTGGCTTATGTCATATTAGGAGTTAGTAGAAATACGTGTTGCCACAGAGAAGTCCCCGTATGCGTTTGTTTCACAGAGAAATGAACACCGAGGTCATGTGGCCTGGATTCCAGTTATCTGGACTCTCCAGGCTCAGTCTCTTCGTCTGTATACGGGGGAGGGTGTGTTCAGTCAAGCATGCTGATGAAGAGACTTGAGCGACTCAAGAAAATTATGCAGCTTTGATATCCTCCCCATCGCCCACTGCTGACCTTTACAGTGTGAGGGTAGTTGATTCTTATTTTTCATCAGACTTCTTAATAAAGACAGTGCCTACTTAACCTAGATTGGGATTCTGAGATGATGTCCCCAACAGAGAAAATGTTCTAATTGCAATCAGTAAAATCAAACTATAATTAAATACGTGCAAATTGTTACATTACTGGAAAAGGCATTTTTCATCTCTCCTGGTCATTGCCTCCTTTTCCTGCACCTCCTTACACCACAAGTTTGTACTGGGCTCCTTTCATGCTCCATTTTTAAGTGGTGACTGACTATATTAGTCCACACATTTAAGATAAACTCTAATGGAAATAATGCAAGCTAATTCAAACACAGTTTCTCTTTCTAAAAATTCAAGTATATTTCAAATGACTTGTTCACGTATCTGATTCCTCGGTCCTGTTTGTAACGTGGGGAGGATGGGACTTACATAGCAAGGTTGTTCCATGAGTGAGATTGCAAAACATCTGCACAGTGGGACCTCGAGGACTTCATAGGAGAGTTTACAATTGTCTTACACACTTTGGAAGTTGATCCCTTTTACAACCAGAGCTGGCATTTTTGAACATTTTGAACACTCACTGACTCTGCATCACTGGGCTTCAAATTCCTAATACGTAAAATAGGGGTCTTAGGGTAACATTATTTCTAGCTTTTACATTATTCCCAAATTTTGGGAATCATTTTAAAAACGAAAGTGGGAGGTGAGGCAGATAATGGAATATGATACATTGCATTATTATTCCTGACTTTTCACTCCTTTCTGGGCCCTTCGATTTCAGAGCCAGCACTTGCATCCACTGGTAGAGGAGGATGCTGCCCCATTCCCTCTGTCGGTACGTTGCGTATGACCTTGTGACTTGTCTCAGTCTTTGAGACTGTAAGCAAAGTGCCAGTTCCAAGCCTGGACTCTGAGAAGCTTTGTGTTTCCCTTTGTCCTGGGCTTCCAACTCCTGCATGAGAAGATGTGCTCTTCGGTGTAGCTGCTGCCCCTTCCAACCTGGACACCAGAATGCTCCATGTATGACAGGACAACCTCAGCCCCCCACCTTCACTGACCTATTGTGCTGCTGACTGACACACACGGTGAAGCTCTATCAATCATCAACAGAAGAAGCAATGTCTAAACATAGCCTTGCCTTGAGTGCTGACTCTTCGTATGGTGAGACAAAGAGGATGAGATAAATGTTAGTGTGGAAATCTGTCACAGGTAGCAAGAACTACTGTTAGTGTTGTCTGTAAAGCCTCTTGTTGAGCTGTTTACTTGATTGTTTCACTTATTTGTTATAATTACTTTAAAGGAAGCAAGACAATCACAATTTATAGAGGACAAAATTCAAATGCTCAGCCAAGAGGCTTTGCTTGAAGTTACGTAAGTGGCTAGTTGGGGAGAGAGGACATAACCCCACCCTATCTGCCCCCTTTCCAAAATGGGATGTTCCAGTGTGTTCTCATCAAGATCTTATATATAAGCAGAAGTCAGACAGAGGATGAAACTCCAGTTATCCAGGTTAAAGTGTGAGGGAAAGGCTTGTACCAAATCCCTAGGCAATGAGCAAGACTCTGGTATTCACTGACTATCCCTGTGCTCCTCCAGATTTCCTAGGTTTATGTTGGGTCAATACGACTAGGTTCTGGTTCAGAAGATGTTGATAGATGTGATATAAGCCATTTTGAAACTTAGCCCTAGGGCCAGCAGATGGCGTGGTGATTAAGGTGCTGGGCACTCCCACATGGCTGACCATGGTTCATGTCCTGGACCTGGCGGCTTGCTTTCACGCTTCTCTCTCTCTCTATCTCTCTCTCATCAAGTTAAAATAAGTGAATGAATAAATAAAGTTAAATAAATAATTCTTTAAAAAAAAAAAAGAAATTTAGCCCTTAAAAATATCCTCTTGGGTCCTATAGGTCTCTTTTTTTCTCCCTTTTTTCTCTACAGTCTTCCTGGAATCCCAGATAGTGTAGGTACAAGGCAGATGCAGCTTGTGACCCTGGGTCACCACTTAGAAGGGTGTCATTCTGAGTCACCTGACTCTCATAGGACAGTGGCGTGAGTGAGAGACAAGCTTTATCACGTTGACCCACTGAGATTGGATGTGTATGTGTTGCTTCAGCATAGCCTGTCCTATCCTAACTGAAAAAGAAAGTAATATTTCTTTGTCCATGTAATAGAATGAAGATATACTTTTTTTGGTTTTGTTTTCAATTTGGGTTGGCAGATTGAACACCAAACATATATATATATATATATATTTTTTAACAACAATTTAATATGAATGCCACCCAACCTGACATTCTAGAGTCTGCTTCTGTACATCAATTCAGAGGTACATCTGTGGCTTATTTATCTTCTTCTGTACCCTCTGGGCCAAGTAAAGAACCTGAAACACAGTGGGTGCACATGTAAAGAAGAATGAAACAGTAATGGAAGAAAGAAAGAGTGATGAAAATGTACAGGAGAAAATACTTGGGGTTATGATGGGAGATGGAAATTATTTCACCAGAATTAAAAGACACTGACCCCTGTAAGTCTTCACATTCTCTCCTGACTTGCACATCAGAGACATTCAGGCAGGAGCTGTTGTTTTGGTGGACGTCAAGGCCCTAGACTTGACTGTCAACCTCTGACTCTGAAGAATCAGTTCATTGACTAGGAAGGAGCTGGTAGCTCCCTCTGAATCCAGCGGGAGCTGCCTCTAGACAATGTCGTTCTTTATGGCTTTCATCTGAAACATTTACATCCTTTGAAGACTGTGTCAGAAGACCTTTTAATGAAAAAAGTTCCATTTGAAATAAGCTTTTTCTTTTTTAAAATTCTTTTCTCTTTTTCTCTCATTCTGTAGAGGTAAACCATAGAATATTTATAATTAATTCCTCACACTTCTTATCCACTGAACGTTTACCAAGGAAACTTTGAAGAGAGTTTTTATTGTCTGCTGGGGAGAATAATCAATCTGAAACTTAAGTAGGCTTAGTCATAGGAGTGGGAGGAGTAGGCAGAGACTTGGTTATATGATCTGAGGCCGTTTGATACGGAGCCCAGGCCCAAAATACCTCGCTTTCGAAACAAAAGGTACCATAGAACTTGCACTCAAGAAGTCCTACTTTCAAGAGTTACAGGCATGGGCTACTTGTTTCTAGGTAAAAGTGAATGAAGTAACAGTTTGGTGTGATCATGACATGTAGATTTGTAATGATAATGCACACATAGAATCTTTTACCTCCTCAGATTCTGCCACAGCATGACATCATATAATGTGCAAAATCTCCTAAATTAGACCTCATTATTCTCATTTTATTGATATTACTAAAGTATAATTTATTGTATTCTGACTGAATGGAAATCTTATGCAGCATCTAGTCAGGGCTGTCTAAGGATGATTCAGGCATGTACAAGGACGGTTAGGAGGCTTTTTCTTATAATCCTTCACCGTAAAAATAATCATAAACACCACTGCTTCCATTATTCCCATCCACACCACCACTGTATCATCACAAGTGCCATCCTGTCACCATCACCCTGTGACCGACTCTGCAGTCACCTCCATCGCCGTGCCGTCATCACTGGCGCCCTCTCACCATCATGCTGCGACCAGCCAAAACCACTGTCATTTTCACAACCACCACTGCTACTGGCAATATTGCTGCTACCCCCATTACAGCAGATGCTACCATCATCTCTACTTCCAGCACTTCCGGGACTGGTGCTACCATCATACGATCATCATCACCACAGCAATGTCACCATCACCAGCAGAAGACTGGGTACCCATAGCTCTGCCATGTCTTCTCTGGATGCTCACAAGTATGTTGACAACTCTGGTGATGATAATAATCATGATCTTTCTACATGGGATAGGTGGCCTGAAGATGGAGTCATGCTCTTCCTAGAACTCAACAGTCAACATGCTGTAGACCCACAGCATGCCCAGAGATCAATTTAAGTATTTCTCTCTGTGTGTGAGGGTGTTTCTGCATGAGATCTGAATAATATTTGAATTGGTAGACTGAGGAAAACATATCGCTCTCCCCAATGTGGATAAGCCTTGTCTCATCCATGAAAGATCTGAATAAACAGCTGAGTAAGAAAAGAATTTTTTCATTTTCTGGCTTTCTTTGAGCCAGAACATCCGTTTGTTTTTTTGTCTACTGGGGCTTGGACTTGAGCTTATACCATGGGCTATTCTGGTTTTCAAACCATACAGATTCTGACTGGGCTGTGCCCTCAGCTCTCTGGAGTTTCTAACTTGTGGACTGCAGTCCTGGACTTCTCAGCCTCCACAATCTTGTGAACCAATCCAATTCCTTCTAGCGCATACATCCTGTTTGTTCTGTTTCTCTGGGGAACCCAGACCAAAACTGCACAGAGAGGAGTTAGCACTGACCCTTGTGGAATGATGCTCACTCAGCTGAGAGGAGTAGATGCTCTTGTATATTCAGGACACAGCATCGATGGTGCCTTTCTGAGGAGGAAGGAGCTGTCCATGCCCTGTCTCGGCCCTTCTTTCCATCGGGTCTGTCTCGGATCTGTCTCCTCCTTGATTTTGTTGTTCTCCACTTCATTCACTTAAGTGTCCTCTTTTTCTTCACCCAACTCAACTTCTGGAACCATGTGTTCAGCTGGGGGGAGGGTGGGAAAACCCACCCTCAGGCATTCAAATTCAACAGGAAGAGAGAGTTTTTCTCTCCCTTTTTGTAGTCTGCAGTATCACCCTTTGGTTGAAGTAATATTCATGGCAAGTAGCCTGGCTTCCTGTTATTCATGCTTAGGTCTTTAGCATCATCTTGGGACTTAGTAGAACCAGAATGTCAGACCCTACCTCTGACCTACAGAATCAGAATCTGCACTGTAACAAGATTCCTCGGGGATTCCTGACCATAAAATTTGAGAAACACCACTCTTGCTGCCTTATCAGGGAATACAGCAACAACAAAAACAAAAGCCCGGAATTTCAAAAGTCTTTGCCACACAGACAAGAGAACTGAGGTTCAGAGGGACATTTATGTGCTTCCTATCCTACGCGATGGGAGACGGTAGAGCACAATGAGATGCCGGACTTGTGCTACCAAAGCTTGAGTTCTTTTTGCTACATATTGCTGCCCCTCACTGTCCAGGCCAGAGACTACCCTGTGCGGGGATCTAGCACACATAGGCAGCCTGTGCCGGGAACACCCACAGCCCCAGGAGCCTGGAATCCAACTTCCAGTGGAAAGTATAACACTGGTCACGGGGTGTTAGAATCAGAGGGGTCCTTAAGCAGCCTCACTCCCACCTGGCTCCTCTATTTTACAGCGTCCTCTGCTTCTTCGATCCCTAGCTCGAATCAGTGTTGCACATTATTTTATGCAGCTACTCCCCAGTTTCTTCTGACTTCTCTCACTACAATGCGATTTCATGAGGGCGTGAGCCTTTTCCATTTGTTTGTTACTGTATCCCGGCATTGAAAATACTTAACCATTTGTAGAATAAATAAATGTAAGAGAGTTGAAGTCCCCAAAATGAACATAATTTATTAACATTATTTGTTCAAGTCACAAAGGTATAACCTTTGGCACCCCCTTTGTGCAGTCCCTTAGGGTGAGGATTATTATTTCTAGTGTCAGATGTGGTTAAGAATCCAAGATCCTGCTGCTGTGGCAGGTTGCTATTCTTGACAGACCTGAGACTTGAGTCTGGGTCTATTGTTACGTATATGACTCTCTAGATGCAGAGAAATATAAAGAAAGGAGGGAGGAAGGGAGAATTGTTTACCTCTTCTGGGTGTGTACTCTGCTTAACAGGGAGGGAGCTATGTCCTATGCATTATCTGTTTTTTAGACCACCCAACAACATTGGCAGAATAGGTATTATTATTTCAGGTTTCCTAGGGAATTAAATGACAAAGAGTTCTTGTCCTGAAAATAACTGATATATGTTTTAAAATCAAAACTGTATTATTTCAAAATCCATTTTCTTTATCATATATCATTTTATCTTTTATTCTTTCTTATTTAAAGAAATTGGTCCCTAAGGGGAACAATTAAAGTAGAAAGATGATTTCAGGGATTTATCTTAAAGTTCTCATTTTCATATTTTTCCTTGGACCTGTGTCTGCCCAGTCTCCTGTACCTTCTCCTCCCACTTCCTCCAGTCCTTACCCCTTAAATCCAGTAGGATCCCTGCCTTGCAAAGAGGGCCACCTGTTATCTCTGTTATTTCCTCAGTAGCAGAGCTTGTCTGATTAGAATGATTTCCAATGATGACTGAAAATTGAATTGGGTTTTTCATGGACAGGCAATGAGTTAAGTCTCTCTTTCCTTGTGTGATTCAGATGGACTTGGGTCTGAATCTCAACTCACTCAAGTATTAGTAGTGGTGACATCTTGGGTAATTGGGTCATTATTGCAGTTTTCAATTCTTTATGCACCAAGTAGCAGAGATACCTGGTTCCAAGGGCTGTCTGGAAGGGTAAGTGCTCTGACATGCAACTCTTTTTCCTGTGCCCACAACCTGTGAGTTCTGGTTCACTGAGATTTGCCTGGTTGAGAATTGCATGGTCATGGGGAAAGCTTCTGGGTGATCTACTGAAGATCTCATCTTGTTCTGAGTAGAGACGCTTCCACCCATGTGTGCAAAGTAGAGGATAAATGGGAGATCTGGAGAATGAAAATGTCTCCCTGCCACCATATAAGGCATGATGTTGAAAGAAAAGCCAGTAAGCAATTGCCACTACACTCACTTAGAAACAGTAAATTTCATGTGTGACACAAGTAGATGTGAAGAATGAGTTCTGTGGATGCACAGACAATAAATACGCCTGAACAAATCCTTAGAAGAGGGGCAAGTATGGCAAGATCCATATGACTTAATCAAATGACGAGAGACTCAGCAGGGCTTAGAGCAAAGAGAAGTCAGAGAGGGGAATTAGGAACCCCAACCGCACTAATTTAGATTGTACTCTGTTGAGAAAGAACAGATTTCTTATAGAATAAGATTCAATTTAGACTAGCCTGAAGTTCATGCAAGACACAAAGGATTGTTAAGCATAACATATAACATTCAGAGACTTTAGAAGTGGGACCAGAAAGTGGTATAGTGGTTAAGGTGCTGGACTCCCACATGGTTCAAGTCCCAGACCCAGTGGCTTGAAAATCATGCCAGGCATGTGTACATGTGTACCCCAAATCCTGGAAGGAGAATGGAAGAGAAGAGATTGGGGCATGGCCATCTTCCCTGGGGGATGATTTCTCACTTTTCCTCTCACTGTCACTTTCTTCCTCTGGTGAGTGCACTCACCCTATGGCAAAAATATTAAAACAAAGAAACAAAAAAGATGTTAGACATGAATGTGGAAGAGAAACATCTAACAACTTCTAAATTTCCAAATTATTTTAAATGCCATGTACCAAAAAAATGCTATGCTAATTATAAATAAAACTAATCTTTGTATTAAAGTGGATCTAAGACATTATATGGAAAATTAATTTTTTAGGTACAAATAGATATTTTTTTCCTTTTGCTCCCAAATTTACACAGTGAATTTTTGCTCATCTACTTCAATTACTCTGTGTCCCTGGAACTACAAGTAGCACATTTCCTCAATTACAAATGTGAAATTTGGGGCCAGTCGTGTTCTAAGTAGAGCCTGGTGGTTAAAGGAATGGACTCTGCATGACCAACTATGGTTCAGATTCCAGCCTGGGGGCTTGAAAAACACACTGGGAACATGTGTATGCATGCCCCCAATCCTGATAGGATGAAGAAATGGAAGACAAGTGCGGTGTGGCCCCATGGGAGGGGCAATGTCTCTCTCTGTCTTGCTCTGGTGAGTGCACGTGCCTTATGGGTAAAAAAAAAAAAGTGAGGTGTGCACATTTCA
>NW_006159829.1:6583242-6643562 GCF_000334495.1 Tupaia belangeri chinensis | reverse complement strand
CCCTATGGCAAAAATATTAAAACAAAGAAACAAAAAAGATGTTAGACATGAATGTGGAAGAGAAACATCTAACAACTTCTAAATTTCCAAATTATTTTAAATGCCATGTACCAAAAAAATGCTATGCTAATTATAAATAAAACTAATCTTTGTATTAAAGTGGATCTAAGACATTATATGGAAAATTAATTTTTTAGGTACAAATAGATATTTTTTTCCTTTTGCTCCCAAATTTACACAGTGAATTTTTGCTCATCTACTTCAATTACTCTGTGTCCCTGGAACTACAAGTAGCACATTTCCTCAATTACAAATGTGAAATTTGGGGCCAGTCGTGTTCTAAGTAGAGCCTGGTGGTTAAAGGAATGGACTCTGCATGACCAACTATGGTTCAGATTCCAGCCTGGGGGCTTGAAAAACACACTGGGAACATGTGTATGCATGCCCCCAATCCTGATAGGATGAAGAAATGGAAGACAAGTGCGGTGTGGCCCCATGGGAGGGGCAATGTCTCTCTCTGTCTTGCTCTGGTGAGTGCACGTGCCTTATGGGTAAAAAAAAAAAAGTGAGGTGTGCACATTTCACTAACTCGAATTTTTGTCCATTGGACAGTCTCAATGAATGAAGTTTTATTTAACTTGTCATATAGTAGCAATTTTATCCACTGGAAAATTAACAGAAAGATAACCTGGGGCTTTTTTGAGTAATTAATGTGTTTGAAATTGCTATAAAACTCTAATTGTTGGTTATAAAATATACAGTCTTGTTACCTTCATTACTGGGCTGGTGTGGTTTTGACCAGGGTTCTGGAGAAAGGGCAGGGAGGAAAATTACCACTTGTTAATAATTCTGTTTCACAGACCCTTTTGCGCCAGACTCAATTGATTTATCTCCCTGGTGTCTTGTTGAGGTCTGCTTTGGATTTACAACTCGTTTATTTTGGCTGTAGTAATATGGGCAACGCCACTGGGTCTATGATTAAGTATTCATCGTGAGCTATAAATTACTCTTTCTTTGCTCTGGATAATAACAGATTATTTTTCACCACTTCTCAGTGTGAATTATGAAGAATGGTTACTTCTTTAATCTAGCATATCTTTGCTATGAGAAGGTTTGTGCATTTAATTCTCCCATTTTAGGAGAAGGCAGACCTTTTTTTAAACTTGGAGATGAGAAGCTCAAATGAATGAATTGTCGCTTCACTAGATTTATCAGGGCACTCATGCCTGGTGCAGAGAACAACCTGAATTGTACTTCAGAACACCCGGAAGTTTGCCAGGACCCTGCTGCCAGCAGCGCTGGGAATAGCTAGAGATTCATTTTCTAGGACTCAGTTTCCTGTCAAGAAGGACAATGTATTTACTCTCACTTCAAAGTTATGAGGATTGATGAGAATAAGAGTAATCTCTTTTAAGACAAAAATTAGAGTGATGTAATGATATATATGTTTATACACGTGTATATGCATGTGTAAATATTTTTGTGTATATGTATGTATGTGTGTGTATATTTACATTATATATATTAGGTCATCAGGAAAGTCATGACATATTTTTCTGTTTTCTATGCAGAAATGCATCATGACTTTCCAGATAACCCAATATTTCTGAAGTACCCATGCTAAGATTTCTTCTGAAATCTCTAAATGAGAAAAATATAAAGTAATTAGAAAAATTATATTGATCACTTAGTGATATTACGTGTCAATAATTACACTGTCTGCCAAGTACAATACTAAGTGCTTTTCACAGATTAGCTCACTTGGCCTTTAGAAAGCCTGAGTTGCAGGACCAGCAGGTGGCGTAATGGCTATGTTACTGGATTCCAATGTAATTAACCATGGCTCAAGTCCCAGACCTGGTGGCTTAAACTCATGCCAGGCGCGTTTGCATGCATGTCCAAGATTCTGAGGGAAGAATGGAGAAGAAGGGATTGTGGCATGGCCTTCTCCCCTGGGGGACAACTTCTCGCTTTCTGTCTCTCTGTCCTTCTCTGTCTTTCTGGTGAGTGCATGTGCCCTATAGCAAAAACCTCTCCAAAAATAAAAAAAGTAAAAAAAAAAGAAAAAATGAAAGCCCGAGTTGCTACTTTTTTTAAATTCCCATTTTATGGAGGAGGAAACTGGCGCTCAGATACATGAAGAATGTGTTCAGTTTACATAGTGAGACTGTGGTGGGTGAACCGAGTGTATTGGGCCACCGTTTCATCTCCTGTCATGCTGCAGGTTCTATACAACACTCTGTGCTCCCTTAGAAGCTTCTTGAAAATTGCCTCTAATAGATTTTCTATGACCATCTAATTTTTCTTCTTTTAAAGTTTTGGATGTTCTTTGTTGAAGACAATGAACATGGTCATGTTCTTGATTTGATTATCACATACTGCCTGCCTACTTTGAAACACCCTATTGTGCCTCATAAAGATGTACAACTATTAAGTAAAAACAAAAAAATATATAAAAATACTAAAAATATAAAAAAAATTTTTTTTGAGAGTGTAAAAGAGGGAAAGACAAGCATACTTCCCAGGGTCTCATGTTATGACCCCCTGATCCCTCCGGTTTTCTCAGCAGCCAGGATTATGGGGATGTGTTCTTGGGATGTACAGCTTGACTGGGAAATTGAGCCTGCAGTCTGCTACATTGATCCAGCATCACTTGAGCAGTTCATTATCACCATGTCACTAAGCTTACCTCTATGTAATTTTTCTGCAGAGGAAGAAATGAACCTTTAAGAGAATTATTATGGATTTCTTAAACGAACTAGCGATGTATTAGAGCATTTAAAATCTAGGCAAGGTAGAACATCACACCTGTAACCATGTAAGGAGACATTAGCAACAGTCAGTTTTCAGCATTTGAGGCCCTGAGGCCTTAGGGGAAACTAATGCATTTACTGATACAGCTGAAAACCTCAGAGATGGCATGTTCTTCCTGGGTCACATTTCCTTCGCGCATGGTTGGATTCAGGGAGGCAAATGATGTCAACGAGACACTTCCTCACTCCTCTGTGGGCCCTACCTTCTCATGCATTTACAGCTGGTGGTCCCAGAAAAAGAGTCAAATCTCTTTCTCTATTCCAGATTGTCCCTTTCTGAGCATCTTGACTCAGCTGCTTTGACCATCTTTCCAGCCCTCGAACAACTAAAACAATATCTGCTTGTGGTAAAGCGAAGCTAGACAATGGGCCCTAGGTTTGAGGGCAGTCCAAGGTGAAACAGCAAAAGGAGGTAAAGTGTTTTATGACAAGTAAAGAACACAAGAATTCTGGGAGAAGGTTGAGAATAAAAAGAAGAACAAACTATGAGCAAGAAGAAGCTAATTTTGAATGTTTTCCATGGTCTAATACCATGTGCTTCAACTAAATAGCATTTCTGCAAGTGTTTGTTTTTCACGTTAACATCTGTGTTAACAATGTCCACTCATCTGATGGATGGGGCACTGATGAAGGTATCGGCTCTGGAGAGAGGGCATTAGTCTAGACTGGGGTATATTATTCCTTCTGCAAAGAAAGAGAAATGTTAAGTGCACATGAGTTCATTACTCATGAAAATATATACCACCAAAGGACACCATGGTTGGGCCTGAAAAAGATTCAGAGTTTAAGACAAAGACATAAACAAAAGATAAATCTGAATAGCTTTTTGTGTGCTTGTGCATTTGTTAATGCCAAAGGACTTTGCAAGTGTGGGTGACTATTTAATTGCTGAGGTCAGTGGCTGAGATGACCACCAGCTGGGGTAGGTCAGCCCACTGAAAGATAGTTGGCAAGTAATTAGGGAGCCCTCTCAGACTTAGGAATCAAGCCATTCAAGTGACCTATGGAGTTGGGGCTGACCTTGAACAGACAGTTGATTGATCTTATCACAAATGCAGCCCACTGCCACTTGGGACTCTAGGAATAATTTTATATTTAGGAAGTTTCACCTCATACTACTTCTTGCACTCTTCTAGCCATTCACTTATAGCTCCTCTGTGGCAGGAGTTTTCTAGTGGCCTCCCTGCCTCTGCTTTGCCCTGTTTCAAGGTAAAGATCAAAATATTTCAAAAAGAGATGCTTTAAAATGAAAGAATAGCAGAGAGAGGTGAACCAGGTGGAAAGCTCATAGCTGTTTTGGACAGGCTAACATTTGATGTGCATGTTGGGCCTTAAACCGAGGCTTCTGGAAGCCATAATGCTCCAATATGTGTAGCATAGTGGAAAGGTAGGGGTTGAATGGCGTGATTCTAGAGCTATGGGTGTTTACATGGTAACAAAGTCAACTGCATGTGTGGAATGGCTTAAAAGCCAAATTAAAGTGTGAAAGAAAGCCCAGGATGGATGCCTGACAAATACCAATTGTTGAGGTGAATGAGACAAGGACCAAAAAGGACCAGTTGGGGGACTGGAAGGAGACCAGAAACAATACCTTCTTATAGTCTATGAGGGGAAAGGATTTCTGGAAGTAGGAAGTAGCTAATAGTTTCCAACGGCTGAGAATACTCAGGCTGGGACTTAGAAAACATGACCATTGAAGTCGCTATGAAAATGATGCTTAGTGTCCAGTTGTGAGATTAGGAAACAGCTACGGGTCTCTGATCACATTGATGCTTGCCGGAATCCCTTACTCTACCCATGGCCGGCAAGTGCGGTGTAGAGAGAAACATCAGGAAGAGGGCATAGAGCAAACCCGTCCTGTTCAGAGATACAACCTCACCTAGAATGAGGGAAAACATCTCCATGACTTTCATCCCGAGAAACTCATCACATGGCCACAGTCGGCTGCAAGGGAAATGAGAAAATGATGTATTGAGGAAGGGTATGATTACAGACCTAGTTAAAATCAGGGGTTCTTTATGCAAAGAGACAAATGGGAGGATGCAAATTTATAAACTCAGTTATAAACAACATCCCACAATCAGACCCAGCTATCAACCTTCAGATTCATGCTTCAACAGGGTATCAGTCTTCAGGGCTGCTCCATTTATGAGTTGTGAGAGATTTTATAAGTTACCTAATCACTCTTTATTTTGTTATTTTTATTTGTAGGACAGAGTTTTTTTTTTTTTTTTTTTTTTTTTTTTTTTATTTTGCCAGGGGGGTGTTGCATCCTCTTGTTTAAAGAGAGAAAACATCCACCCACTGGGCATGGTCATGCTGCAATCCTTTCTTCATTCTTTCATCCTATTGGAATTTGGGACACTCACATGTTTTTCAAGCCAGAGACGTGATTTAACCTGATGATCAGCAATGTGGACCTGGCCTAATTTTAGGCAATGCAGCTGGCCTAATTTTAAACCTTGAACATTTTATTATACTTTAAATTATTGTTACTAAGAATTTACTTTCTGTTAATCTCTGAGTTTGTGTTCCACTGAAGATACAGTTTTACCTTTGCTAAAGTCCTTAATTTCTACAAAAGAAAGTGTGATGGTGGAGAAGAAATATATGCCACCCAGCACAATCATATGTTACAGATATTCTTCCAAAAGTGAATAGGTGGTTTCATTTACCCATCTATTAACATAAAGTTATTTTGCTATTTACATACTTGTAACAATTATACTTAATCTCCTTAGCCATGGCTACCTATCACTATTATAATAACAGTTTGCTCCTACAATGAGGGAGACAGAATATTAACATAACTTCGAAAGTTACTTTATTTTCTTATTTTTTTTACATTTAATCACTCTAAATCTCCACAGCATATGAAATGAACCTTCCCAGCATGAATACACTGCATATCAGTCCAGTTGAAGGCATTACCATACACATTATCATCAACAGATAATTTTCCATTTTTGTGCCTGTTAAATGTTTTGCTTTTCCTTCCCCTTTATTACCTCTCTCCCACCCACCCCCATCGCCCACCCTCCTCCCACACTGTCTCCAGTATCTACAGTTGTTCTCCATGTTTTCTTTAAAATTTATTTATTTATTATATTCAATGACATTGTTTATCTTATGAAGTGAACATTTCAATATGTAAACATTACAATCTGCCATAGAATGCAAAAATTCGGAATATATTAAGTGGAGACATACAATGCCTCTCATAGTCTGCCTTGTGTCACTTAGCATTAAAGCTTCCATAGTCATTACTTTTTACTCAAGAAAAAGTACATGTAATGGAAGGGCTATCTTGGTTATTTTATTTTATTTATTTATTTATTTATTTTTTAAACTCTATCCTTTTATTCTCCCTGTCATATGGAAGTCAGTGGTGTTAGTAAAAAAAAAGTTTTAAAATGCGTGTGTTTGTATGTGTGTGCTTAATTGCCAGAAAGAGAGTAAAGAGAGAGAGAGACAGAGAGAGAGAATGCACCCCCTGCCTCCCCATGGGACATGGTCACACCACAATTCTTTCTCTTCCATTTCAAGCTGCCAGACCTAAAATTCCGATCATGGTCAGTCATGTGGGATTTGACTCCTTTAACCACGAGATTATGAGGCCAGCCCAATGGGTAGTAATTTTCAACAGGTGTGTATGTGAATGCTAATTTGACAGTAAGTCTCTGGTTACTTGTAACTGGAAGTAATTTTTCCTAGAACATTTGTTTTCACTTTAATTAGAAGAAGAGATTTTAAAAAATGTATAATCCATTAGAATTTCAACTAATATTAGTTCAATGTTCTCTCTCAAATTCATTCAAGTCATGAATATTCAAATACCATAAGCTACAGAAGTACTATTCTTCTGTTTTGCCTGTATCGAGTGTTTCTTGTTTGTTTGCTTTTCATTTTCATGTTTTAAAGGTAGTTGGGGACATATTTAGTAAATTAGAGCTAACATAAACAGAAAAATGTATTCTTAATAGTTACTAGTCTATTACTCCTCTGTCATAATAAGCAATTCGCAAAGTTTATAAACTATAGCTTAGCATCATTTTTTGGTCAGTTTCTCACCAGGCAAATATCAAGGATGGTAGATGCAGCAAATGACTTAGCACACACACATAAAATATTTTAAAGGGGATAAATTCAGATTTCAAGCTCAGAGTGTTCTTGACTCTGAATTCTGGGTCTTTGTGAACTGTCCTGCTGTCTCTTGCTTTCCTGACTTTCTTGCAAGTGCCCTTTCCAGTGGAAGCATGATCTCTAGCATATACTTGGGCTGAGTCTGACATCTTGAGAAAAATAGCCAAGTTTTTGCCCCTGCACTTATCTCTTCGTCATGTGGCACAATTAAGCTGATGAGTTCACTTGATTTGCAGCCAGCATCAGTCCCAAGGGAGTTACTTCAACAGGGTAAACATAGCCTTTTCTGCAGAGCTCTTAGACCTTTAGGTAGTGAGAGAACCAAGCTGGAAAACATATTCTTGTAACTTTAAAAATAAATTTTGTCTGCCAACTAGAAACAGCCTTCTAATGTGCCACATCCCACATGCATTTTGATTTAATTTGTTTGCTTTTTCTCTGTGATTGCTCTTTAATTATTGCAATGTTGAAACAACTTGCTCTGTCTCCAGAAGTATGCTACAGGAGGTGGGGGGAAAGATGAAGGGGTAAAGAACAGGCAGCCTGGAGTTCTTGGGTAGCAGCCATTCCAGTAGTGTTACTGTGCTTTGGGGCATTTGCTCAGAATCTTTAACTTCACTGTTTCCACTTCCAGAGGATGGTAACTGAGGTCCCACTGAGACTTACGCATGGTCCATTTGTGGCCTTTTGAAAAACTGAAAATCTATTTATAGAGAAATATCATGGACTAATTTGAGATAAGTTAAACAGGTTAGATAATATCAGTAACAATAAGATATAAGATATTTTACCCAAAATCAAAACATCAAAGCTTAAAGCACAATGTTTCCCTCTTGGCTCCACTCTCCTGTATTTACTTTTTTTTTTTTCTTTTGAGAAATGGTAAAACCTTTAGCTCCTATCAGAATTTCAGGTTCTTTGTTAATTCTGCAAGAAAGTTCCATAGGATCAGCACACACCAGAAGTGTCTACCTTTCCCAGTCCTTGATTAATGACAGGTGGCAAGAATAGTAGCTGAAAAAAATACGATTACACATTAATTTGAGAGACTTGTTCTCACCCATGTGTTGTTAAAGGAATCAATAATGTCCCCCAAATTTAAACATCTTGCAGTTACTTTGAACCTCAGCCTACTTCCAAAGTCTGAACTCTTTCATGTAAACATAAAACGTAACAGGCTGAGTTTCCAGACACTATAAACTTTGTGCATGTTTGTGGGAGGTGCTCTTGAAAACAGCTTCTTTAAACAAGTGAGAAAAGTGGGATTGAGAAAGAGATTGAACTACGTTGGAGTTGCAGTGACCAATTCCACAGGGAATACTGGACAGGATTGCCCTCAGAGTTGTCTTGAATTCAAGAAACCAGTTTTTGACTGTGAGTTTTCTTCAGTAAAGATGAGGCAGCTCCCTTTAGCTAAGGGCAATTGTTAGACCCTCAGTTATAAAAGCCCAGCAGGTTAGCCCTCCTGCAGATGAAGAGTGAAGTTTTTGGTACTAATTGTCCATGTGTGTGCGTGTGCGTGTGCGTGTGCGTGTGTGTGTGTGTGTGTGTGTGTAGGTTACCAGGTTGGTGAGTTTGAAATGTGCACCCTGGCATTCACTAGAGCCTACCTTTTATAGCACTCTGACCCCTTTGCTTTGTGTGATAAATTCTCTTCATCTGGGAACAGCTGCTCTTGGGTTCTCGTTAATCTCTGCCTTGGGAAAGTTATGAGGAAGGTTAGTGGGACAAACTATAAGCCCTGAACTCTCTGTGCCGCTGGTCTTGATGCCACAACTGATAGTCATTGCCTTCATGACTCTAGCTTCACCCTCAGCAATTTGCTGATCTATGGGACTTACAAGGCATGACCCAGCCCTTCATCCTGAAGACCTTCGTTACCAGTTACCAGGTTTTTTAAGAGATGTGAATATGGTCCTTCATTTACTGTCGAACTGGGTGGAGAGAGTGCCAAGAAGTATCCTAGTGGATCGCTTAGGTACCAAATTTATTTTTCCTGCTTCCTTTTGTAAGATAAGCCCCAGGTCCTTGGATGACCTGGTTCGATTACCCCAGTCAGGATGATGACTCGTTTCCTTCCCTGTAGGACTCTTGGTACAGGGAATCCAAAGTTACTGGGTCATAGCCATAGCTTTAAATTGATGGGAAATCTAGAATTCCTGATGCGAGTTTTCTCCTATGGGAATTAAAGCCTCTAGAATGACAGAGATTAAAATTCTGGGGACAGGAGACACAGTGCATTATTGAGAATGATGGTAAAAGATGTCCTACCTCCACTTCAGTTCCCACACCCATGAATTCTACAAACTGGGGACACTGCAACATGTACCAGTTACTTAGCTTTCTTATACACGTACATTACAGATCTAGTGGCTTACAAAAGCATCCATCTTATAGTTATATTGGTCAGAAGTCTTGGTGGGCTCAAGTGAACTCTCTGCTGAGGGTCCCAGCCTGCTAAAATCAAGATGTACACCAGGCACCAGGCTGGACGCTTACATGGAAATTCTGGGGAGATATCTGTTGTTACACTCATCTATATTATTGTCAGAATTCAGTTCTATATACTTGTGGCCATCTTATCCTTTCATCATCTCCTTTACTCCCTGCGGGTGGGGATCCCCTTGCTGCCATTCTGACATTGCCTCTCCTCACAATAATTGCATCTGCCTTGCTTCTAATGGTCAAGGGTTTCCACTTCACATCTTTTGGGTCGTATGGAAAGTTATGATGCATTTTTGCATAGAAAAATATGTCATGCCATTCCTGACAACCCGATTCTATGTCAGAACCCTACCATACCCATTGCTATTCCTCTCATAATGGTACCATTATTGGTTTTAGGCATCAGAGGGTGGCCTCCATTGAGCCTCCTGGTGATGCCAGCTCTCCTCTCATTAGTACCTTCCTTTCTCATGTTGATAAATGGTGCTTCCTCCTTGCAACATGGAATAAAGACCTTGCTGGTGGGATCATTGTCCATATGTGGTATGTAACTTCTAGCAAGCTCACTTCGCTCAGCCTTCTGATTCTTTTCACTATCCACCATAGCAGCTCAGGAATCTCTCTTCCCCTAACTGTCGACTATTTATTTCTGTGCTTCTAAAAGCTGCCTTAGAGTGTGAGTGCTATCTCTGAAAGGTTATTAAAATCTTGTGTCACAATATCGAGCACAGGTGTGAACGTTCCCTTTGTAGTCCATCCAACTTTATAGTCCATCCCTTCCCATGTCAGCCCAGCACCTTCAGCAACACTCCTGTTTTCTGATGCTGCCTTTCCTCCTTTAGCACTCCAGCACTTCCCTGGAAGTGTTATCGGTCTGTTGGCCAAGAGAAGAAGAGGGGATAGATTTGAAGTGGACTTTACATTTTTGCAACTTCAGTAAGGAGAGTGAGTGTTTTTAACTTCTAACAGGGTGAAGTGAGCCTTTTCCAAAGACTCAGGGGGTTCTAAAGAATCTAGGAATTTATGACTTTCAAGATCATCAACTCAGATTAAAATCCAAGTCTCAGTATCCCACTGTCTTTTTAGTTAGGATATGACATTTTCATAACAGACTGTTTGGAGAAGGTGAAAGTCCCTTTTTATGCCATTCAGATAGTCCTCTAGCTTCCTCATCTTTAAGTTAGTGAGTAGTTGTCCTCAACCGTTCACTGTCTTGTTCCAATGCATCATTATTTAGCCCACAGCAACATCCCTCAATGACCACAATTTTTGAATCATTATCACCTTTGGAAATTTTCAGTCACTTGAAAAATTATAACAAGCAGTGTACTCTTTTCCACAGTAATCTGATTCAATTCCAGTGGAATTTTAAAAAAAATTTTGCCATAGGACTCATGTGCTTTTCAGAGAGATACAAACAGAGAGAGACACAGAGAAAAAAAGTGATAAATCACTCACTAGGGGGAGTGGTGACCCTGCCTCAATCCTTTGTCTTCTATTCTCATCTCAGGATGTTGGGTATGCACCCACACACACTCAGTGTTATTTTCAAGCTGACGGGTCTGGTATTTGAACTGGGGTTGGCTATGTGGGAATCCAGTACCTTAACTACCATGCCACCAGCTGGTCTCTTCCTATACTGGAGAAATTTTAACAATTGCACTGTTACAGAATTCAAAGTTACTAGTGCTCCACCCACCACCAGTAATGAAGTCTTCATTGTCAACAAGCCAGTAATTTGCCTGTCCCGATATGCCCCATTTTAGGGTCTGCTTCCTGGGGCCACTCAAGGTGACTGTGTTAGATCAGATTCACTGGAAACAGATACTGAGATGAAAATGTGGATGCAGGAAGCCTGTTGAGAAGCCCTCTCAAGAGTCATACATGTAAGCAGGTGGGAGTAAGCAGAGAGGCTGAACTGTGAACCATTTTGAACTATTGTAACCAGGATTCAAAAGCATCCTGTGGAGGTCCTGGGGCTGGGATTTGAGGCAAGGGGGTCAGGACTTTGTGGACATTTATTATATGGTCACTGGATGCTGGCCATTCCCAAGGGAGGCACCTGGCTTCAGACAAGGCAGCTCCCTTCAGTCAAGGTTAATTCGGGGGAGGGGGGGACTCAGCTATTAGAGATCAGCGCCATATTTCACACCAAACAGGTACCTTGGTGCTGAAGATGCGATCTGAGCAGCACACCACAGATGTCCTACAAGCTGTGAATTCAGGTTCCATGTCCAACGCGGACTGAGGCCTTGGGTAGATCACTTTTCTCAGTTTCTTCAGACATGAAGTAGAAGGCATATGTTTGTGGAAGCTGTGTAGATAAGGAACTCCCTCCTTCCCCCCCTCCCATATGATGGAATTTTTTTCTTTTAGCTTTATGATTTAGCTTCTCGGGATGAAACATGATAGAGTGGAACAAAACCAACAAGTGTCAGTTACATTAGTTTTAAGCCCCTTTTCTGTCACACGAAATCTGTGGAATTTTGATGAAGTTTCATAAACCGTGATTCAAGATTTCCAACTGATATTGACTTCATAGGGTTACTATGAGGCTTATATAAAACTAACTTATTTTACTGTTTCATCTTTTTCACCTCCAACAACTACTAAGTGAAGATTTTGGTTTGCCATAACATGTTGTTTTACTACAAATGTTCATCAGACTGCACAGGCAACATACACTGTAAATATCCGGCTGTCTTTATGTGATTAGCTGGGTCTGAAAAAATTCACTTGAGGGAACCAGCAGTTAATGTAATGGCTATGTCGCTGGATTCCCACGTAGTTGACCATGGTTCGTGTCCTGGACCCGGTGGCTTAGAACTCACGCCGGGCGCATGTGCGTGCATTCCTAAGATCCCAAGAGGAGAATGGAGGAGAAGGGATTGCGGCGTGACCATCCCCCCTGGGGGGTGATTTCTCGCTTTCTGTCTCTCTGTCTCTCTCTGTCTGTCTGGCAAGCGCATGCGCTCTATAACGAAAACCTCTCAAAATAAAAAAATTCACTTGAGTATATAGGGGAGGTTTTATCCAATAGGAATAGCAGGTAGTAGTCGTGCTTGGGGAGATTGCAGTGCAGGTCATGCGTACAAGGTAGGTTATCTTGCCATTGTGCCTCCCTCTCGGTGATGAATTGCCCTGACACAATCACCATGGGAACATTTCCCTGATAGCGTATCACTCCGTTATTCTGCTTGGATGGTTTTGTTTGATGAAACACAGTCCAGTGGCATATCTTCAGAGAGAAGCATTCAGGTGGGACCAGGACTTGCTTTCTCTAGAAGGAGAAGGCAGAAAGTCAAGGTGGCAGAGGAGATAGACTAAAGGACAAAGATTATGCTCTCTTGGAGAACTGAAAAAAAAGCAATCCTTTTCAAAAGAAGCAATCCTTTTCAAGGTAAGAAAACCAGGCAGAATAGAAGGAGGGACAGTCAGTCATCAGAGAAGGGAGTTCCAGATCCAGAAAGGCTTGACTTCAACTCTTGCCCATGGCTGTGACCATTCAACTCGCAATCTGTGGGTGTATATTTGAGCCCAGAACTTTCTAAACTGAAAAAAAGAAGGAGAAGGGACCAGCAGTTAGCATAATGACTATGTTGCTGAACTCCCATGTAGTCAACTGTGGTTTGAGTCCCAGACCCAGTGGCTTAAACTCACTCCGGGTGCATGTGCATGTGTGCCCAAGATCCCAAGAGGAGAATGGAGGAGAAGGGATTGTGGTGTGGCCATCCCCCTGGGGGGTGATTTCTCACTTTCTGTCTCTGTCTCTGTCTTTCTGGTGAGCACATGCTCCCTATAGCAAAAACCTCTCCAAAAATTAAAAGAAAAAAATAAAAAAGAAGAACAAAAATGAGGCTCTGAATACCTTGAGTGAGATTGACAAAATCAATAATACAGTGGAAAGGGTATTTGCTTTGGCTTAGAACTGACTTTGAATTTTGAGCTCTCTTATATTCTCACTGACAATTTAGAGGAAATTATTTAACTTCTCTGAGCCTAAGTATCTTTAGATGTGAAACAAAGATAATCATACCTGCTGCAAAGAGATGCTATCAGATATGGATTAGATCACAAATAGAATGTTTGGAAAATAGCAGATGGTCAATAAACTATATCTTTTATTATTAAGTCACTCTGGTCCCTTCCTCCTTATCCTCATCCTTGGAGAGCTTCTGTCTTTTTCATAGCATTTTAGCCTTTATCCTCTCCCTCTAGTAACTGGACCTGGCTTCTGTCAGTGAATGCAGTCCAGACTCGCTTTTGCCATCCCCTTCTCAATTAGTCGTGGTTATGAACCTCCAAGCCTGTGGTTGTCGCTTTGTGACAGCCTCATCTATCTGGATTTGAGTAAAACGGTATAGGTGCCTCCTACGAATTGGGAACATGGCTCAACTTGTCTCTCTGTGGCCCACTGCCCAATTTCAGTAAATGTATCCATGATGGTTGTACAGTGCCTTTGCCCATCACACTGCTGTGTTCCTGCTGTGTTCCCCATGTTCAGCTTGGATCCTCCCAGAGATTTTTCTATCTGATTCAGAGGACAGATGCAATTTCTTTACCTTCTCTTCCTGTTTGGGAAGATGAGTCAACATGGGCTGTAGAATCAGAACACCTATAACCATATCTAGATTTTACTACTGTCCCTGGGTGAATCACTTGATCTGCTAAGGTTGTGGTAAAGATGAAATGTGATGGAAGTGATGGCAGACTTTTCCTCGTGCTCTAATTTACTATGTGCTAATCATAGTGGTAGGCTCAATACACTATTTAGTTTAATCTTCATAAAATGATAACATTCTCAACAGGTAAATCTATTATTTCCATTTTACAAATGAGCGTGAGAGTCAAAGTGGGACAGAAAGAAAGGCAGATATGAGAGAAGAAACATTTAAGAAAGGGGAGAAGACAAAGGAAAACAAAGAGAACAAGTTTCAGGAACAAGACATGCAATGACTGATCGTGGCAAGTGGAAGGTTTATGTATGTACTCTGTGACCTCTGCTTTGTAAGTGACAACAGTTTCTAAATACTGAATGTAAAAAAGAAAAGAAGTAGAGGCATGGAGTCAGAGTTTGAACAGAAAAAAGAATTTATGTGTGTTTTATCTGAATACCTAGATACCAAAAATGTTTAACACCTTTAGAAAGCCAAACCAGACTGAATATTTTGCCTCTATTCCTTCTAGTGTCCTTTCTAAGATCTTAGCATTGATACTTGTCAGGCAGGGGACTGAAGTGCGCTCATGGACGGAGTTATTTCAGTGTACTGAAAGCCTCGTTAATATAACCAATGCTTACTTACTGCCAGTACTGTGTGGAACCAGAGTTGGACCAGATCCCGGGAACAAAGATGAAAACTGATTTAGTTCAGGTCTGAAAGACTTAAATTAAGCCTTAGCTTTATCGTTTGTCTGTGGAGTTAAGAGTGGGTAGGTTCATCGGACAATGGTATCAACCATATTTGCAACTATGAATGATTTTACTTGCAAAATCCTTCTTTTCTTTGGTTTCAGGTCCACCAAATAAGGTATTTAGCTTGGTGACGATTGATGTGGGTCAACTTGGATTGTCTATAATTTTTATTCTTTCATTATAATTAGAAGTCATATTTAACCTGATCTTCATCTGTGAAATGGACAATGCCAAATTCATACCTGTATTGCAAAGGAATTTCAAGTGTTATCAACATCCCCACTCCCAACACACGCATTTTTTTTTTTTTTTTTTTTGGTAAAGGACTTCGTAGGCTATAAAGCAAATTTATCTCCCCTATTTAACTATTGAAAAATCTTTTCAAATGTCTATTTCCTTCTCCAGTTTATATATAAAGACCCTGAGGTTCAAAGACAGATGCAATCTGAGCAAGCTGATTTAGTTTAATAAATTCAGAAGGCAGAACTCCAACATAGGTCTTGGAAACCAACCTTCAAGGTTTTAGATATATTTTAAAATTTAGTTAGCTTCGATAATTGATAATAGATCTTTTATAAAAATATTGTGGACCATGCTGAACAAATGGATGATAGTTGACGTGTTATCAGAAGAAAGGGTGAAAAACCACTGTTAGTTTGGTACCAACCATGAACTGGGTATCGCTTGATTTAACCCTCCAACTCTGTGGAGCAGAAGCTATGGTCTGTATTTCAGAGACTCAAGTGGAGACTTGCAGATTTCTTTTTTTCTTTTTATTTTTTGAGCAGGATGGATTTACTTTTTTCCCTTAGTGTTAATATAGAAGATAATTCTTTTATAACATTTCAAATGAAAAAGTTTTAGACATACAGAAAAGCTGAAAGAATTTAACAGGGAGCAGCCATATACCCATCACCTGCCTTCTACCTTTGGCAGTTTAATATGGTAGCTTTTTCACTTATCTGCTCATCTGTCCATCTTTCTTTCCAAATGCTTTTGCATTTTAGTTGTTGATGCATGTCACAGGGAATCTCAGACATCGGGTCTCTTCCCCCAAAATACACCTTTGTGCATATTAATAACAAGTTTACTATTTATGTTTGGTTTCAGTTTTAATGCACATTATTACATTTGATAGTCTCCATACTATATTTTTTACATTAGTAATTTTTTAAAAAAAGATTTATAGACCTTTGACTGTGTTGGCCCTCTGGGTTCAGCTTCTCAGTGGTGAAGCCCCCTCTCCCCAGTCAGGGCTCCCCCTTTCAGACCCCAGTGCTAGTCAGGTAGGCAAGTATGCCTCTCCCTCTTGTTTTTCTCTCTACCTTCTAACATTTTTTCTCTCTCTTTTCTCTAAAGAAAAAAAAAACTTTCTGCCCCTTTTGTGCCTTTCTCTTGTTAATTTCTCTCCTCTTCCCTCAACTAGGACAGAAAGCATCCAGGCAACTCCACCTCTGACTGTGTTGGTCCTTCCCATGGTGTGCTTGCAAACCACATGGTTTTCTATTTTTAACCTAATTCTATTACCTACAACGTGTTTTCTGTTTTTTTTTTTTTCATCGTTTTTTTTTTGTTGTTGTTGTTGTTCTTGTTCTATTCTTCCTTTTTCTTTACCTCTTCTTACTATTTCTATTTCCTACTTTCTTTCTCTTTTACCTTTCTTTCTTGTTTTACTGCTCAGCCCTTACCCACAGCTTAGAGAAGACTAGGTGCATAGTAGCTAAATATCTGATCATTGTGAGTTTTAGAGAATTCTTTGCACCTCACTGCAGTGGTTGCAAAACAGTGAAATTATTCTTCATAAATTCAATTGCAAAACTTCTTTTGCAGATGTATTTCTAGCCCAAGTTCATCTATCTAGTAAGTTGCGAAGTGTGACTGCAGCCCCTCATCGTACATTGGCAACATGGCTCCTTTTTTTGCAACTCCTCAAAGTTCTCCAGGCAACAAAGTCCCCATCTCTGAATTCTTTTTTATGATGCTCTGCATTTTTTGATCAACAATGCCCAGTGGGAATATATACTGGGAGGCAATTTAGCCAAATATCCTTTTTAGCAAATGATTTATTTACTGCTGCTAGGACAGCATTTTCTCCTAATCTTTCTCTGGACCTCTTTACTGCTTCCTGTCTTTCTTGTTCATTTCTCGCCAGGAAGCCTCTTATCTTTGCTGATTTGGGGCCAGTACATCTCCTTCCCACAGTAAATCTGAGGCTAATGGGTACCAAAAGAAAAGCAAAGTTTAAGGCCACTCAGAAGCACAACTGTCTTCTCTTGTAATAAACAAGTTATTTTTTTTCCCTTAAATTCTTAAGAGGGATGTCTCCTAGTGACTCTTCTTCCCCTCACACCACCAACTTTTTCTCATATATCAATCCTTTCCTGAGAAAAATAACTGAACAAACTTGGATTATTTGGGGCATAGGAAACAATTTTGATGAAAATCGGTGTGCTTTTAGTATTTACATAGTTTTTGGTTTCCAGAAAGTTGAAAGTTGCATTTGAGAGTAAGAAAGTCATATTAGAAGCTCATGAGATACAGTAATTAATATGAATCGACAGCCTCAGAATGGAAAGATATTTTTGTAAACTATGCGTCCTGAAAAAAGATGATCAACCCTATTAAATGATGGGAGAATGAGTTAAAAAAACCCACACTCTAAGGATGACATTCAAATAGCCAAAAAGCATATGAAAAAATGCTCAGCATCTCTCATTGTAAGGAAAATGCAGACCATAATGACAATGAGGTAACACTTAACTCCAGTCAGAATGTCTAAGATTAAAAAAACAAAAAATGATAAGTGCTGGGGTGGGTGTGGTGAAAGAGGAGTTCTCTTACACTACTGGTGGGAATGTAAATTGGTCCAACCACTGTGGAGAACAATTTGGAGATTCCTCAAAAATCTACAAAAAGAACTACCATATGGTTCAGCAATCCCACTCCTTGCTATCTACCCAAAGGGCAGAAGAATTCTTAATTGGAAAAGTGCTTGCACATCGATGTTTATTGCAGCATTATGCACAACTGCTAAGACATGAAGCCAACTCAAATGCCCCTAAACAGATGAATGGATTGAAAAACTGTGGCACATATATATACTCTATGGAATACTACTCAGCCATAAAAAACAAGTCCCTGGCTTTTGACAGAAAGTGGATGAATATTGAAGATTTACTGCTTAGTGAAGCAAACCAGGCTATGAAGGAGAGACATTGTATATCGCCACTTAATATACAATCAAATAAACATACAGACAAAATGAAAGTTCTGGGACTATGGTCTCTTTCAAAATGGGACTGTGGTCTCTTTCAAAATATCAGATTTCAATTCAATGAGGGTAATTAAAACCAAGGACAACAAAATTGTGGGGAGGGAGGATCATTGCCATTATGAATATGAAAAGTATGATCTTCCTCATAAGGTTTGATGGAAGCTACATAAACAAGATATTATCCAATAGAACAAGACAACCTAACTCAACCTGCGACACGTTTCCTGCATGTCTCTATGGCTTCCTTCTTCAAGTACTTTCGGTCTCTGCTCAAGTATCTGACACATTCTCACTGAGGTCATCTCACTGTTCACTCTATTTAAATTGTCCCTCCATCGCTTCTTGGCCTTTTCGCTAAGATCAAGTGTAGTATCTGTTCTTATCAGTTTAAATTGTCCCTCCAGCACTCGGTCTCTCTTTCCAACTTTATCTTTCTCTGACAATTATCATACATTATATATTATACTAATCTATTTGTTTGCTATCTTTCTTCCCTTGCTAGAGGGAAGCAGGAATTCCAATGAAGCAGAAATATTCAACCATTTTGTTCGTTGTTACATCCCCAATGCCTAGAACACAGTAGATGTTCAATAAATATCTGAAGAATGACTAAATGAATCAGTGGGGAAGGGCAGTTAAGAATATGGTGGTGAGACCCAGAGGGTGCTGCCAAGGCTTAGATTTTTTTTTTTTTTTTTTTTTTTTACCGGCACAGAACACATGAATTCATTCCAGATGGAAAGCTTTGTGTGTTAACAGCTACTGAGCCAGTTCTCTCTAGTTTAGATGCTCTTGCTACTGAATCTTTAAAATAAAGATGGGTATTTTATGGGGCTGACTCCATGGTCTGGTGGTTAAGGTAGCCAGATTCCACATGGTTGACCCCATGCTTTGAGTATTGGACCTGGTGGAGAAAGAAATACCTTGGGTGCATGTGTTGCATGCTCCAAATCCTGAGAGAATGGAGGAAGAGAAGAGAAGGGGTTGCAGCATGACTATTTCCTATATGTGGTGTTTTATCACTATCCCTTTCTCTATCTCTCTGTCTCTGTGTCTCTCTAATGATAGGACATATTCTCTGGCAATTATTATTTTTAAATGAGAACTTTATGTTTTTCCAGTGAAATCTTGCCTCTTAGACTTTCTGACAATCTGAGATAGTTTTGTGTCTAAATTCCAACTTTAAAACTCAAGGTAATTTTGTTTTACGTTCCTTCTAAATTCTCATCCCTTCATTTGGTATTCTGACTTTTTAGCTTTACATACTATTTTTCCATTCTTTCAAGTTCAGACTTATCTAGGCTTCAACAATTCTATGTTAAAGGTTATCTGATTTCAAAGCAAAATGTATTTTAATTATACATCCTGGAAAACAATTTTTTCCTGTTTTCACATCACCATTCTGTTTTCACTGCCATTCCCTTTTACTTATTTTTTTATTGTGATACAAAGGAAGATAATTTTAGGGGGTTTATAAACAAATTTCATTTTAACACATCTATGGGATTCATATTTGTAGCACATTTTGTGACGTTCAATTAGAAACAAACAAATAACCAAACAACAAGTAACAAAAAAACCTTAACAGAAGAACAGAGCTACTCTTGATAATTTGCAGAGAGAACTAAATTTTACCTCTTTCCTACGTTCCTTCAGGTCTCTCTCTAAGGGTCTGGGAATGAGCAACTTGCTTTTTAAACCTCACTTATTCTTGCAAAATGACCACAGTGCACCATACCCATGTTGGTGTTGAGCATTTGAAGCAGCCAGACTTGGTGCCACAAGTCACCTAGACTCATAGGCAAATCAAGAATTCTTCTAACTATTTTTCCCTTTCCCTTTGTTTTCTGGCTCAGTTTTAAGCCTGTATTTTTCCCAAACCTTCGGTTTACTCCTTAGACTCTGTTCTCATGTCTTGATTAGATAGTCACCTTGCCTAGACTGTGCCATCACCTCTTTCTTACAGACCAGATTTGCATTTATCTTAGAGGCTTATAGTAATCTCTTCTTGGCTGCTTCTATTTAAATATTGAGACTTACCAAGATCAAGCATCCAGTGCCAGCTCGTCTTATAGAAGAAACTAAAAAATGTAGGTAGAATATTAACCAAAAGATTACCACCTTTTTAACATATATTTCTTTCTTCTATCAACACAAAGAAGGAAATAAAAAGGAGAGGAAAAGAGAATAAAGGGGAATTGTTCAATATTAGTGAAAATCAAACCAAACAAAAGCTTCACAAAACAGTCAATTAAGGAGAACTAAGAAGGAGCTTCCTCAATGTGATTTTAAAAAAAAAAAGAGCATTGATAAAAGCCCACAGTTAATATATTAAATGGTGAAAGACTGAATGCTTCCCCAATATGATCAAGAATAAGATAATATCCAATCTCATTACTCTGTGGGTTATAGCCAAGACAATTAGGCAAGAAAAAGAAGCAAAAGCCATCTAGATTGGAAAGGAAGGAATAAAGGCTATCTATTCACTAATGACATGATCTTGTATATAGGAAATACTAAAGAATCTAAATATTCAATAATAAAAACTATGAGAACTAATAACTCATTTTAACAAAGTTGCAGGATACAAGATAAATACACAGAAATCATTTTTTTTATTCCTAAATGCTTATGGTGAACAATTTGTAAACAAAATTAAGAAAACAATTTTATTTACAATAGCAAAAAATGAAATGCAAAATATATATTGTGAATACTAAAAACCATGACTAAAAATGATTAGAAATAAATGGAAACATACCTAATACTTATTCGAGAATTAACATTCTTAAAATGGCAATTCAGGAAACAGCAGATGGTATAATGGTTATGTGGCTGGACTCCCACATGGCTGACCGGAGTTTGAGTCCTGGACCTGACGGCTTGAAACTCACACCAGGTGAGTGTGTGTGCGTGCCCAAAATCTTGAGAAGAGAATGGAGGAGAAGGGACTGTGGCATGACCTTTGCCCTGGGGTGTGATTTCTCACTTTCTGTCTCTCTGTATCTCTCTGTCTCTACTCTAAAGCAAAAATTTCTCTAAATAAAAATAATAAAATGGCAATTTATTCCATAATTATCTACGGATTCAATGTAATCCCTATCAGAATCCCAGATGAATTTTTTGTAGACAATGTCGAGCTGATTATAAAATTTGTACAGCATTTTAAGGGGCAAATAATAGTAAAGTAGGAGGACACATATGTCTCCATTTCTTTCTTTTTTTTTAAAGCTAAACATTTATTTATTTATCTATTTGTTTTGGTGAGTTTCAAGTGGATGAGTCCAAGACTTGAATGACTGTCAGCCATGTGGGAATCCAGTGCCTTACTCACCATGCCACCTGCTGATCCTCATTAATTTCTAAACTTACCATAAAGCCATAAGTAATCAAGAGAGTGTGGTACTAGCATAAGAATAGATGTATAGAACAGTGGAATAGAAGTATAATCCAGAAATAAACCTATGCATCTATGGTCAATTGATTTTTAATGAGTGCCAAAGTCATTTAATGGGGAAAGAATAGTGTTTTTATTTTATTTTATTTTATTTTTTTAAAAAATAATGCTAGAATAACCAAATGGCCACATACTAAATACAGTTTAAACTCTTGAAGTTGGACTACTATTTCAAAAACATACAGAAATTAACTCAAAAATAGATCAAAACCTAAAACATAACAGATAAAGCTATAAAAATATAAATGAAAAGACATATCGGGAACAGGCAGTTAGCGTAATGGCTGGCGCTGGACTCCCACGTAGTCCACCGCGGTTCACGTCCTGGACCTGGTGGCTTAAAGCTCATGCCAGGCATGTGTGCGTGTGTGCCCAAGATCCTGAGAGGAGAATGGAGGAGAAGGGACTGTGGTATGACCATCCCCCCTGGGGGGTGATTTCTCGCTTTCTGTCTCTATGTCTCTCTCTGTCTGTCTGGCGAGCGCACACATCCTATAGCAAAAATCTCTCAAAAAAAAAAAGACATATCTATTTACTTTCATATGTATATATTTACATATGGTGGTTTATATTACCCTTAGACATATAGCCTGAGGTAATTTTATACAGTATTTCTGAGTTATAACATTTTGTAACCCATCACATTCGGTCACATAAAGAATTTTCCACTCGTATTTTTTTGCCAGTTCTTGTAAAGTTTCAGATTGGGAAGAATTTTTGATTTTGGATGTTTGGATTAGGAATTCTTAACTTGTACTCACTCATTATGTTCATATTTTCTTTTAAATTCTTGCACATATTTTATGGATATTTTGAAGGTCTTATCTGCTATTTTCCTCCTCTGTTTTGTCTCATAGTTGTTTTCTATTAACTTTTTTTTTTCCTTAAGGTTGTTGTCATATTTTCCTGCTTCTTTACAGATCTAGAAATTTTTGCTGTATGCTAACTCTTTTGTTATGTAACAGAAGAGGTCTGGATCTTGTGGTCTTCTTTAAAAGGAAAGACAGGTTAATTACTGTCTGTATTCCTTGTTTTGTCACACTGCTCTTTATATGCAGATGGTCTTGTTCTCCCTGCTCCTGTTGCACATGACTAAGTATGGTCAGAAGACAGCTTTGTGTAGCCACCCAAGTCTTGGTGGTAGAAGAACCTGAACCCCTTCTTCAGAACAACTCAGTAATATGCCCCTCTTCCCTGACTGGCTCTATAAACTTGACTCAGGACCTGTGAAAGCTGCAGGATTCCCCTATGGTAAAGACTTCAGGTGTCTTAGGGTTAATGGGAGCTGAGGGAGGCCTCTCCTTATCCTCTTCCTGTTGTGAAAGTCCCTTTTGTTTACAATTTGATACCAAAGGAGGAAATGGAGCAGTAAATGTTCCCCTCTTTGCAAGGCCAACCCTGTCTGTGCACCATGAAGTCTCATCTCTATCCATACTGCATTCCAATACTCCCTCGATCACTCCAGCTGAGTATCAGCTACTTATTCTTTGTTTTGATCCTTGTTTAGGGAAAAAAGTGTGCTAGGCACCTGTGGTAGGCCATCTTGCTGGAAGTCTGTAAATACATATTTACTTGATCCAAACATTTGCATCCTTGTATAAAATGTATGAAGAAGTAAATATGCATGTACTAAATGTACCTCTAAAGGTCCGGTGGGTGGAGAATAATCTGGCTAAGTTAGGCTGAGTTTGGAAAGAAATAATAACAGATAAATGTCTGTCGATGGAAAGACAACAATCAGTTTTCTATTCTTTTCTTTTTTTAATGAATAGCTGAATGGCTACAGCCAAATTGTGGTAATTATCAGAACTGAGCCTGTAGAACTTTATTGCTTTATAGGTCATCTGAGGTTTTGTAAGTTTTGTCCTAAATGATTGTTTTCCCTGGTTATACTGAGTGGGTGGGTAAGTTTGAGTTGATATTCCTGACATATTTCTGAATGTCTCTCCTCATTGTTCTTTTTTTTTTTTTGAGAGGTTTTTGCTATAGGGCACGTGTGCTTGCCAGAAAGACAGAGAGAGAGAGACGGAAAGCGAGAAATCACCCCTCAGAGGGGATGGCCATGCTGCAATCCCTTCTCCTCCATTCTCCTCTCGAGATCTTGGGCATGCATGCACATGCACCTGACATGAGTTTAAGCCACTGGGCCCAAGGACTCGGACTATGATTAACTACATGGGAGTCCAGTGACATAGCCATTACTTCAACTGCTGGTCCCACTCTCCTCAGTGCTCTCACCAAGAACAATGGCTACCAAGGAAAGGTGGAGTTACCAGTGCTCAAACTGGAGAGGAAGTCTTCATGAGAAAAAGCAAATATCTTAGGATCAGACAGACCTCAGTTTAAATCTACAATCTGCTCTGTGCTCTGCAAACTTAGGAAGTTTCCTTAAACTTTGATTTCATCACCTGTAGAATATGAATTGGAAACATCTCCTTGGCTACTGAGTGGTGGTAATAAATGAGATACCATACAGTAAAGTGTTTGAAGTTGTTTTCATGCTATACAAAGGAAACATGAATGTAATGAGGCTGTTGAACATTCCTCAAACACTTTTTTTTTTTTTGGAGAGATTTTCACTGTAGGGCGCGTGCGCTCGCCAGATAGACAGAGAGAGACATAGAGACAGAAAGCGAGAAATCACCCCCCGGGGGGATGGTCACGCCGCAATCCCTTCTCCTCCATTCTCCTCTCGGGATCTTGGGCACGCACGCACACGCGCCTGGCGTGAGTTTTAAGCCACTGGGTCCGGGACGTGAACCGCGGTCGACTACGTGGGAGTCCAGCGACATAGCCATTATGCTAACTGCTGGTTCCCTCAAACACTTTTTTGTAAACCTACTAGATCAGTCTTCCCAGGATTCTTAGTTATCAGAAAAGTAGGAAAGACGATTTTGAGTTTTACTTCCAAAATAACTTAGCCATGAGTCTGACTCAGGAAATATTTACATTGTTTGAAGAAATTCATTCTCTGTAAATTAGGTTAAACACACAAAGAAAAAAAGTAATATCCCATTCTGCTACTTTCTGAAAGACATCTAACTATTGGGAGTTATGATTCCAAGAACCCGCAGGCTCATGAAAAATGTGACCATTTGCATATGGGACCTTGGAGACTTCTTCCGTAGCTGCTATTTGCTCATACCCTCAGGGCTGAAAAAGCCAAGTTATTCTGGGCCAAGCAAGTTGTGTTTGCTAAAAACAAGAAAATAAATAAAAGTAAGGCAAAGCAATAAAGTAACATTAGGTTGAAAATCAGATGGTGTACATGTTTTTCTCTGCTCAGCCTGCCAAAAGCAGTAGCCTTGAGCCCAGGAGAGGGGAAAACCATCCAGGGTGGTTGGATCTTTCTTGGCTCCATCCTCTTCCATGTCTGAGCCTCCAACACCTAACACAAAGGGCTTGAGCTACTTCTTCTGAGTGTTTTTAAACATTATCTTCCCTTTTCCATTTGAATGTGCTCCCCTTTTCCAGATGTCCCAGATCCCATCTCACCAACCTGCCACGAGTCTCCTCTGTCTAGACCACAATATAGATGGATGATGTGCCTCATTTTTTGGGTCGTTTTCTCCCCAGGTGCTATTTTTTAATTGCTCTTTCTGACTTCCTACCCTGAAGCTTCCTAACACATGATACTTTGTCTCAAAGCCCAAACTGGGCTCCTGAGAGTGTAGCCCAGTCCAGTACAGCCTAGACCCAACATTGATCTTGGCAGCTGGCTCGTCATCTTTATGTTCAGATTCCAGCTACTTCAGGAGGCATTTCCGATAGCCTACGTTTGCAAACAATCTCTCTCATCTCTGAAATGTAATCATACTTTTTCTCATATGTGCCATTTAACAAACTTTTAACCATTTCTTGCCTCCTATGATACTATAAGCAAAGTAAGACAGACAAGGCTGAGTTTGTATGTGATTAGTTCTGTGTGATCTCACGGCCACTTCATGGTGGCAGCTTTCATTGGAGGCCTTTGGTGGCACAGCCTCCTCCAGTGAAACCAGGGCTAGAACCTTCTCATTTCCATACAGTGGGCTCTTGCACATGTTCCTGTATTTCCCTGGAAATCTCTTTTCTTCTTCTATTTGGTTAATATGTACTCATCTCTCTGATTCTAGCCTAGTCATCATTTACTCAAGTACACCCTCTCTACCACTTGCAGATTGCAGCCCATCACTCTCCTGTACCTATCTCCATAGCATGTGCCAATGTATATCTTTCCTGTCATTGCAAGTATCTTAGCTCCTTGATGACAAGAAGAGAAACAGATTTTGCTCACTGTATTATCTTGACACTTACAACAGTGCTTGGCCCACACTTTAATCTAAATGCAAATAAAATAAATGGTCCACAAGTGAACAAGAATCTTTTATAAATGAATAAAGGGATAACTAGCTGCAAGGGTTCATTGTCTTCTCAATGACTATGGTAAGGACTTTCCATCTCTATCACCCAAAGAATTTTGGTTCCCTTGGAAAATATAAACATGACTTGCAGAGTTTCCCAGTTCCTGCAGGACTCCTGAGGTCAGAAAATTGTTCTCTCTGCAATGAAAGCAGCAGGCATTGGATCTACAAGCCTGTACATAAAAGAATCATTATCCCTTGAGCCAAATGTCACTGCTGGAATGGTTTCCAAATGCTGCCAAAAAGAACATTATTAATAACAGTAATGATAATAATAGTGATCATAATAACACATATTAAATTTTAATTGATATGGCACCCAAGTTCTCCAGCTCTGGAGGGAATCATTCTCACAGCAAAGGAGAAGGAATAAAGAAAAACTCCAGTGGAAAGGAAATATGATACAATTTGGGCCCAAAGCCAGACTTTAAGCTGCTTTTTGGAGAAAGAAAAAGAAAAAGACTTCTCTAGGCCTCTGACTAAGTCAGACTTGGTGTGAGAGTTCTGAATTTCAGGAATATAACAGAGAAAAGTAAAAACATATGCATTAGTTTTATTTCAAAATAAGTGCTCTCAGAACTCAAAATATATAAAATGTGACATTGGAAGTTGGAAGGATGCAGGGAGGCGACCTGTCTTCAGGCAGTTTGAGTTTATGGCTACATTGGGATGTGCTATGAAGGGCAGGATTAGGTGGTTAAGGGGTCAGTGGCTCAGGTCACATCTACAAGAAATGCTCAGACATCAGGGGAGTTAAAAAAATTAAGTAGCAGTTTTTGTGGTTATTAGGGCATTTAAAACATTTTAAAAAAATCAGAAATTCAATGACTTGAAATGGTGACTTCTAAAAAGAACAGCTTTAATTTATTGTAGTTACTTTGTGTAATGCTGTGACTATGGGCCTTGGAGGTCAGGCAGAATGAATTTATGTTGTAACTTTCCTGCTAACTGTGAGATCCTGAATATGTGACATAAATTCCCTGAACTTTTATATTATCAAGTTGAGAGCAATTATAGTGTATTAGTTAGTCAAAGTTCTCCATAGAAACAAATATGTATGTGTATGTGTGTGAATTTTTATAGATAATATATATGCTATTTAGTAATTAGTTCACAGGATTATGGAGGTAGAAAAATCCTATAATCTGCCTTCTGCAAGGAGAACAAAGAAACTTCACAATGTAATTCAGAATCCAAAGGCCTCAGAACCAGAGGAATTGATAGTCAAAGTCCTGGTCTGAGTCCAAATGCCCAAGAACCAGAATCATCAATGCCTGAAGACAAGAAAAGATGGATGAATGTCCTAGTTCAAACAGAAGCAAATTCTCACTTCTTCTACCTTTTTTTTTTCTGTTCAGACCCTTACCAAATTAGACTTCCATCCACACTGATGAGCATAATCTTTTATACTCAGTCTGCTGATTCAAATGCTTTCTTTCCCTGAAACACCTTCACAGACACACCCAGAAATAATGTGCTAGCAGCCGTCTGGACATCTCTTAGCCCAGCCATGTTGACACATAAGGTTAGTCATCACATAAAAGTGTTAGTATCTCTCATTTAATATAAGTTTATTGGACTCTATGAAGAAATTCATACTCGAAGCAAAGATAGAAAGTAATTCAAAAGACTTCCACAAAGGTAAGACTAAGATTTAATAAACATCTGCAAAGTAAGTATGCATAACCATTTTTAAGTTCAGATTTTATAGGCAAATTAATTTTGGGTACTGATAATTCAGAAGACAAGATTCTTTCCTGCTTGATATCTGGGTATGTTACAGAACTTGGGAGGGTAGAAAGAGGTAGATGATTACCTTAATATTAATTATTAGTGAACTTCATTCCCAGGCCATTTGCCCCCCAAGTTGAATTATAATTCTAGGTATCATACTTTTTCGGAGTGTCGACCCTTTTCACTGGAGCTAAAACTCAAATCTGTATTCTGATCTTAATCTACAAGTAAAGAATGTGAATTTTTAAAATAAAAATATATATATTATGCACAAACTAATGAAATGATGTAATTATCTTCCATTCTCACCAAACCTCTAATATCCTTCCATAGAGAGGTTAATAGTTCTTTGCTTATTAGTCCATATTTTTTAAAAGAGCAAGAGATTGAGAGAAAGAGACAGTACTCTGGACAGTCTTGTCATGCTGCGATTCTTTCCCAGCCAGCCACGGTCACAAGTGTACATAGGTGCCCTCAGGTGTTCAGACCAAACCAGATCTCAGGTGGCTCCACTGTCATGCAGTAAGGCCCACTCCCTGTGCCTCCACAGTAGGGCCATAATTTTTCTTTTTTTGAAATTATTTTTAAGCTTGATTTAACTGACATATCTACATATATATAAACATCTTACAAACTCTCTATGTTGTAATAATATTTAATATTTTAGAATACTTACTATGTACTAACCATCTTTCCATGTACTTGATGTACTTTTCTATATTTAATTTTCACAATACTAGCTACATTATAAACTGTGTGGCTTGGGTCAAGTTCCTTAACTTCTCTGAAGACCAGCACCCTCCTGTGTGAAATGGAGTGAGCATGGTCATTCCAGCAGGGTCGATCCATGTGTGATATATTCTGTGGTATCTGGCACTTCGTAGAGGCTCAGACGTAGTGACTACAGTGTATTTCACATACTTTGCTTCCACACTAATACTATGTGAGGCTAGGCTCAATTCTGGTCGCCTTAGCTTGTATTGTAAGTTTAGGAAGATTCTTGCTAGTTAGAGGTTTTGAGGTGGTTTCTTCTGAATAAACAAGACAGGCACAGATTCAGGAATTTTGACCACTGAAGACCCTCCGCCCAGACTTCACCCTTCTGCTCCCCTGTCTAGCTAGGACCCAGGATAAGCCAATCAGCAGCCATCAATATTTGAGTTCCAAGCAGCCCCATTCAGGGACTTAGACCACTGAAGACCCTCTGCCCTGACTTTAGCCTTCTGCTCCCCAGTTTAGGCAGGAGCCAGATTTAACTCCAAAAAATAGGAAAAAATGTATAATCCATGAAATGACTAGAAACCACAGCAGAGGCACAAGAAATATGAGAAACGAAGAAAATATCTTACCTCTAGTGGAAAAGAATAGCTCCTCTTCCTCCACAAAGAATAAAAAGGAACTCACGGAAATATCAGGTAAAGAATTTAAAATATTCATAGTGACAAAGCTAACAGAGATGCAAGAGAAGAGAGACAATGATTCCAGAAGATGCAGAAGAAAAGAGACCCCAAGTTCCAGGAGGTGAGGAAGTTCTTGCACAATTTGAAAGAGGAGAGACACATCATAAAAAAAAAAATCAAATGGAATAGTTAGAGATGAAGTCTGTAATACAGGAAATCAAAACCTCCCTTGAAAGTATTAAAAGCAGATTAGATCATGCAAAAGATCAAATCTCACATATAGAGGACAGAACCTCTGATCTAGAAAAATTTACCAAAAAGACTGAGAAAATAACACCCCAAAATGAGAATAACATGTGATTGTTGGTATCTCAGAAGGTGAAGAAACTAATAATCAATTCCATGAAATCCTGGAAGAAAAATTCCAAACCTAGAGAGGCACTCAAATATCTGGACCCAAGAAATACAAAGGAGCCCACATAGAATGGACCCAAGAAGATCTCAACAAGCCACATCATGGCCAGACTGAGCAAAACAACAGAGACACGATACTAAAATTGGCAAGAGAGAAACATCAAGTTACTTTCAAAGGATATCCCATAACGCTAACATCAGGCCTCTCATCAGAAAAAATGCAGCAAGGAAAGAATGGGAAAATATATCCAAAGTTTTAAGTGAAAAACAATTTCAACCAAGAATACTATACTCAGCAAGATTATCTTTCATATGGGAAACAAAAAGACAAAAACATTCTCAGATAAACAAAAGAATTTACCAACATCGGACCAGCTCTCCAAGAAGTGCTGAAGGGAGTGCTATACCAGGAAAACTAAAGTTGGACACCCAGAAATGAGAGTATAAGAAACAACCAAAAGAATGGCTAGCCTAATGGGAGGGATAAGTCTATAGTTGAATGTTAACTTCCAGAGTTTAAATGAAAAGATCAGACCACAGTAACACTGCAAATTCAATAGAAGAGAGATTAATTATGTGAGTCTGAACTAGTGAAATAGAACGTTTTTACTTTAGTCTAAAACATTACTGATTTTCTTTGATGCTTTGATTTCCATATTTAAAAATTTTTGTCTCCTCTTGAACTGTGATAGGCCCATCTACCTACTATTTAACTAAATCCTACTATTTAACTAGTGTTTTTCCTGGCTTTAAATTTTAAGCAAATTTCTCTTAATTTTTAAAATTTTGATCTATTAAAGCTAAAACTTATTTTGAAATAAAAAATACATTAAAATATACCTGTTAATACCTACTTAATGACTGCAGTAAGCTATATAGCCCCAGTGAGGTGCTACCTTATAGTATGTTCACTTTACTCACTGAGGTTTATGCCTAAAGTCAGATATGCATTCATAAATATGTATATATCAACTGTGCTTGCTATTAAAAGTCTTTAAATTAATTAAGATCTTTAGCGAATCAATAAAATGTGAAAAAAGAAAGTATGGAAAACAACTGTACATACCAGAGACAGTGTGGGGAAAAGAGGAGGGTGTTGGCAGAGGGTTAGAGGCAGGGACTCAAGGGGGATAAAAAGCAAAATATATAAGAAACAAGAAATAGAAAATTATCTGTTGATGACAACATATATGGTGATATCCTTGATTGAGCCAATATATGATGCATACTGGATAGAAAGTCTCATTTTGTATACGGTATTGATGTACAGTGAGTGACTGTAAATAAATAAATAATAATAATAATAATAAACAAGATTGGCATGTATTAGATAAATGCAATTATTTTGGGTTTCTCGAACATATAGTCATTCAATAATTTATCATTGCTCTAAATACTAGACAAAGAACTTGATTTTTACTTTGTTTTATTTTATCTTTTAAAAAATCCTTTAATATTTTCAAACCTATGGGCATTACAAGAAAGGGTACTTCAAAATTTTGATTTGTTTATTGACTGACCTTCAGTTATGCTTTGAGGAAAAGCTGGCTGCATAATCCTTCTCTCCAGGTGAGAATATTAAATTGTATGGTCACTGACAAATTGAAATAGCAAAATCAGAATCCCTGAGGTTTGTATTTGAAACAAACAATTCATAATTCTCAGACTAGTTCTCAAGGGCTTAAGTACTTTCCCTATCTCTTTCAGAAAGATCTCAAACTTCCCATTGACCAGACCATTCAAAACCTACGGTGAGACATGGAAGTCTTTCAACAAATTATTTTCTGATTTGTAGACCTGTTTATATAAAATGTCACAAAATGATCAATGTAATAGACATTATACCACTTATAAGCCACGTTGATCGAATATTGCACAAAAAATAAAGACAAACTGGTAGAGATGACAGATTGAGAACTACAGTATTTGTACTGTGATTTTTGTCATTTTTATCTATAAGCAGATGTTCTCTAGACAAAGGAGGGAGGGAAAAGTATTTTAGGCAAAGTGAGAACCTTCTGCACAGGCATGCAACTGTGACGCATTGTGCCCCTTTAAGAAACATGAAGTAATCCTGATTGGATCCTAGTGATCTGTTGCGAGATCTGGTACCCCATTCCAGGGGCTCAGGTTTATGTTGTAGCAATGAGAATGGCTGATATATTTTAAAACGGAGAAGTGATGTGATTAAATTTATATTCTACCAGGTAAGTCTTTCTAGACTTATTGAATAAATTAGATAAATATTGAATTAAATTATGATGAAGTATTTAACGAACTAATATTATGAAGATAATTATTTGTCAAATTAAATTGAATTAGTGGTAGGAAAGGGGTTGGCTGAAGGCATTAGGAACTTGTTGGAAGGATGTTGAAATAGTTGTGAAGAATAATAAGTATTTCAAAGAGGTTAGTGATAGTGAGGGTGAAGCAGGGGGAAGACCTCAATAGATATTTTTAATGTGAGGCTCCTGACCTCAAATAGTTAAAATATTACTCAGTGGAGAAACAGTTTAAGGAAATGGAAGGAACAGAACTGTGAGGTCAATCATGGGTGGCAGAAATATACACTCCTTAGCAAGATGATCTGGGGGACGATGGGCAACAATGTAGTTGATATGAATGTGAATTTAAAAACTGTTCAAGGTGAGTACTGGACTTGGTGGCTTACAGCTCCCACTAGGTGCATGTGTGTGTGCCCGAAATCCCTAGAGGAGAATGGAGAAGAAGGGATTGCAGTGTAACCATTCCTCTGGGAGATGATTTCTGGCAAGCACATGCACCCTATAGCAAAAATCTCTTCAAATAATAATAATAAAAATAAATAAATAAAAACTGCCCAGGGTAGAGTCAAATTAAGTGGGCCAAGGAACAGCCCTGGGAGACATGGCCATTTATTGTAATAGAGGCTAGCACCTAGTAGGTTAATTATCACAGGTTACACAGTAAAATGCATTACATGTGTTTATTCATTTGACTTTCCAAAATTTACTTACAAGGCAGATACTAGTATTAAACCTATTTTACAATTGAGGAGACCAAGTCATAGGGAAGTCAAGTATTCATTTGACGTCAAAATTCAAATTCAACTCAAACAATCTAGACTCATAAGTTTTATTCATAATCACGCTACCTCTATCTTCTCAATATAAAAGTAAAGGTGAGTCCAGCCCATGGCTGAAACTTAATATGCATCAATTAAATTAATAAAAGGCTATGTAGAATAAGGTTAACAAAGTTCTCATCTAACCATGGCATGTGCCCTTCCTAAATTAAACTCGCTGTTCCTCAGTTTCTTTATTTTGAAATGTGTGCACTATTGAATTTGTTGTGAGTTGACATACATAAAACACTTAGATGAATATCTAGCACTTGTTCAATACTTAATACGTCCATTACTGACTATAAATCAGAAGATGCCTGTATTTTTTTTCTTCTAAATTTATTATATAATGTTCATAGAATAAGTTATGTGATGCCAGTTTATGCTACATGGCTGAGTTCTATGAATATTGCATATATGCTTGCAAAGAAAATATATTCTTTAGTATAGGGCTATTTTACATAACTAAAATTATATGCATATGCACACTCAAAGTCAAGCTAGCTAATTGGCTTGTTCAAAATTTGTATTCTTATTTTTTTAAAATCTCTTTGTTATTTTTCTGGTCATTGTTCCATTTTTTCCTCCTTCTCCTCTTTCTTCAATATTATTTTGAGGCTTAATTGGCTGGTGCAAAGAGGTTTGTGATTGCTTTATCACCTTGATGAATTGTTTCTCTCATAATTTTTAAATTTCTTTTTATTTATTTTATAGATATATGTCTATACCAGCTTTCTTTTGATTATTATTTTCATAGTATGTATTCTTCTATTGCTGTATTTAAAACATTTACTCACCAATCTATTTTTATTGGACCTTTTATCCTTATTAAATATGCCATACTTTAAAACATTTTTAGAAGTACCAGTCCCTCATACAATGAAATCCAAAATCTTTACTGTGGATTAAAATAACAGGCCCCTGGCTACTTCTCAGGCTCTGTTTCCTGCTAATCCTCCTCTCGCTTTGTCCTCTCAATTACACAGATCTCTTTATTGCTCACAGCAGATGCCAAGGATGTTTTTTTCCCATGGCCTCTGCACTGGCTTTGTCCTCTGATGTGGCTATCCTTCCTTTTGTTGTCCTCAGGGCTCACTTTCTTGTGCAACTTAGGTCTAGGTTCCCCATGTTAGCCCTCTTGATAGGCCATTCTCAGCACGCCTACCCAATATAGGTCTCTCGACTCAAGATCACTTAGAATCCCTTCACCAGCTTCATTTTTCTAAAAGATTCTGCTTCTATTTCCTAGGGCTGCTGGAATGAAGTCTTACAGCCAGGTGACTTAAAGCAACAGAAATGTATTCTCTATTTTCTCACAGTTCTGGAGGCTAAATGCATGACATCAAGGAGTTGTTCAAACCATTCTCCCTCTGAAGGCACTAAGGAAGAATCTTTCTACTGGCAATCCTTGGTGCTCCTTGATTTGTTGAGGGACATGCTAGTCTCTGTCTCCATCTTCTCATGGCCTTCTTCCTGGTTGTGCCTGTATCTCCTCTCCTCCTCTAATAGGGATACCAGTCATTAGAGTTAAGACTCATCCGTATTCAATATTCAGTTCCACCTCACTGTAACTTAGCTCCTTACACCTGCTGAAACCCAGTTTTAAAAGAGTTAATTAATTAAATATGTAAAGATTGTCACATTTTTTTTTATGAATTTAAAAGGAAGGGTATTCAACCCACTACTGATTTATATTTAATAGTGTTTGTTTATTTGTTTATCATTGTGTTCCCCTGCTAAATGCTAATTCTAGGACTGGCATGTAGTATGATGTTTAAGGCGCTGGACTCCCACATGACCGACCCTCAGTTCAAGTCCTGGACCTGGCAGCTTGCTTTCTCACTTTCCCTTTCTCTCTTTCTCTGATCAAATAAAAATAATAAGAAGAAAAAATAGATACAATTAAATAAATAATTCTTTAAAAATAATAATAAATGCTAATTCCATTAGGGAAAAAATTAATTTATTTTGCTTATTGGTGTATACACAGTGCTTTGTGGGTAGATAATATCTATTGAATTAATAAATCCTGCTTTATGTATGAATATTGTAAACAACTTCTTAAAATCAAGTCTGAAGATCTATCATTTATTATAATTGGGCAGATGTTGCAATTATTCCTACATTTTATTTTGTATTTACATTTAGCATTTTTATTGTTTTGTTTTGCTCCCTTATCCACATTCTGCTAGGAATATTGAATTTTATCTAAATCTATTTCCCCTTTCTTATTTGGAAGTTAAATATCACTTACTGGAATTATTTCATCTCCCTTCAATTGTAGTAGACGTTCTTACAAAATCTAATGTTAATCAATATTTTTATTATCTTTTTTCATAATACAACCTATTATATAAAATCTAAATTATTATTATTATTCTTATCTATTAATTTATTTATTTGGAGAGATTTTTTTGCTATAGGGCGTGTGTGCTCACCACAAAGACAGAGAGAGACAGAGAGACAGAAAGCCATCCCCCCCTCAGGGGGGATGGCCACACCGCAATCCCTTCTCCTCCTTTCTCCTCTTGGGATCTTGGACATGCATGCATACACACACGCCCGGCATGAGTTCAAGCCACCGGGTCTGGGACTCATACTGCGGTCAGCTACATGGGAGTCTAGTGACATAGCCATTACACCAACTGCTGGTCCCTCCTCCCGGAATCTTGGGCACGCACATGGGAGTCCAGCGGTGTAGCCATTATGCCATTTGCTGGTACCAAATTCTAAATTGTTTAAAAAACATTCCAAATGGTTATTCATAATTTATATTCTTACATTAATGTTTTTTAAATTTTGTGTTACTAACATGGGACATTGAGCTTTTTAAATTTTTTTTCATTTTCTTTTATACATTCAATCACATTATTTAGCTTACAAAGTGAATATTTCAACATGTGAACATTTCTCCCTAGTCCAGTTGATAAAACTATAAAATTATCTTCAACAGATAACACCACATTTTTTGTCCCATTAATGCTTTGCCTCTCTATTTTTCTTCTAAATGTCCGCTTTTTAAAAATAATTATTTTATTTATTTCAATTTGACTAGAGAGGAACAGAGTGAGCAAGAAAAAGAGAGAGAGGAAAAGACTGAGAAGGAGAGAGAGAGAGGGAAAGTGAGAAAACAAGCTGCCAAATTTGGGATTTGAACTGCAATCAGCCATGTGGGAGTCCAGTACCCTTAACCACCATGCCACTTGCTGGTCCCCTGAGCTTTTATTAGAGAATAATTGTCTAAAAAGCAAACATCAAACTTCTAAGCCAACAAATCCAAACCAAGTGTCAAAAAGAAGATAAATTTATAGCTCCTTCCACTAGAGATGGGAAGAATGGGTTTTAGCCTAATATAAAACAATGTTTTTAAACCCACAGATTTACTGCTATGGTCTACATGTGTCCTGTGCAAAAAAACGTGTGTTGAAATCTGGTTGCTGTTGTGACAATATTAAGGGGGTGGAGAGACAAGCATGTGCCATAGTGGTTAAGGCACTAACTATGATCTGATTCTAAGATCTGACTGTTTGAGAATCATGCTGGGCATGTATGCATGCATGCCCCAAATCCTGAGAGCAGAATGAAGGATAAGGGATTGCAGTGGTGTGGCTATCCCCGTGAGAGGTGATTTCTCACTTTCTCTCTCTTCTGTCTTTGTCTCTCCAGCAAGTGTACATGCCCTATGGCACACACACACAAAAAAAAAATTCAAAAAAAAAAAAGACTGTGGAAACTTAACCTGAGTATAGTTGTTTTTGTTTGTTTTTGAGAGATTTTTGCTATGCACATGCACTCATGGGAGAGACAGAGACATAGAAACCAGAAGTGAGAAATCACCCTCTAGGGAGATGGCCACACCATAATCCCTTCTACATTCTCCTCTCAGGATTTTGGGCACACATGCACACACATCTGGTGTGAGTTTTAAGCCACTGGGTCTGGAACTGGAACTGCAGTTGGCCGTACAGGATTCCAATGTTATAAATATTACACCATCTGCTGGTTCCCAATTTGAGTACAGTTTTAAGAGCTAGGGACTTTGGAGGTAATTAGGATTAGATAGTTTTCCAGGTGAGGCCTTCACATTGAAGGAAGGTGATGGAATTCTGGTAGATTTACAAGAGGAAGAGAGACCAGAGCTGACACTTGCTCTTGCCCTCTCGACGTGTGGTTCTCTGTATCACCTCAGGCTTCTACAGGGGCCTCTTGACCCTGAACTTTCAGAACTGTGTGCTGAATAAATTCTGATTCTTCCTAAATTACCCAGCCTTAGTATTCAGTTACAGCAACAGGAAAATGGACTAAAACAATGACCAACTCTCTTTATCTGTGCTTATTGTGGTTTACTCTTTCATTCTTCCTCTAAGTCCCTTTATCCTGTAATGCATTTTTAATGTAGCATTTTTGAGTAAGAGCCCATGAGAATTGGTCCAAATACGTCTTTATGTTGTACTTACTTTTGAATGGTAGCTTATCTGGCTCTAGAATTCCATGTTGACAGTTATTTCCTTTAGTACTTTGAAGATATTATTTCATTGTTTTCTCGCATCTGTTCTTGCTAATGAAAAGCCCGTTGACAGTGTATTTGTTGTTCTTGGAATTAACCTGTGTTTTCTTTTCTTCTTTTTTTCCTGCAATTTTATTTTTTTGTGGTGAAACTAGGATTCTTTGTGTTTGTCAAGCTGGAGACACCTATCTTTCTTCAATACTGAAAAAATTTTCATTCAAGTTTCTTCACATGTGAGCTCCTCATTTTCCCTTTATTCTATTCCTTTGAACCCTTAGATGTAAGTTGTACACTGGACTTTCTTAATCTTCACTCATGACTCTCTTTACTACTGATTTTTCTTTGTATCTTTTTTAGTTTCAAATCTTTCATGTTAAATCAAATGGTATTTCGGTGTCTAATTGGGGTTAAATTCATTCTGTTTATACTTAAATAACTGCTTATTTATTATGGAAAGTTTGATTTTGCATGTTTTTTTTTTTAAAGGAGTTTGCTCTTTTTTAGATAATATTGTTGTTGTTATTATTATTATTATTACTAATGTTTCTACTTTAATCTCCCTCATTGGGAGCTTGATGGTGGTACAGCAGTAACACAATGCTCTGCTATGCTGGCCCCTCATGTGAATGTTTGGGTTCTCTTCCAGAGACCAGCCTAAGAAGCTGGGCATGTGTGTGCCCAAGATCTGCAGCTATCTGAGGCTGGGGTTGGATTGTGGCATTAAGACGCTGTTGAGGGTGTGTGTCTTTGTTTCCTTCACTCACTAAGGAGATAAATTAATAAGCTTTTAAAAATAAAATAATATTAAATTTCCTTTAACACTTTAAATATGTTAATTTAGTGGCCTTTAAGGCTCTTTTTTTTGGGGGGGGGTTGTTGCTGCTATTTCCAACTCTGGAGGTATTAATTCACATATTCATTGAAACTAATGATTGCATTATGTTCATTTATTTCTTTATGTGGTTGTACCTGTGTTTAAGTTTAAAGCTGTTTTTGTTTGTTTGTTTGTTTCCCCAGTTAAAGACACTGTGAGGAGTCTTCCAACAGCCTGCAGAGGAGCCTAGGGTTCTCAGTGGTACTAGACTAGTATTTTCATGTTAATTTATGAACTGAGTGGCTAAGCCCTGGGTCTCAGTCTTTCATTGGTGCCTTTTGTCCACATCCATCCTTGACAGGCTCAGGTGCTGCAGCTTTTCCTGAATCAGTGAGCACAATTTTCATGGAATAAACTACTCTTCAGAAATCTGGAACTGATGCAGAAGCTCTGCTTTCATGAGCTTGAAGCCATGTTTCCTGTATTTCCCTGGATGCAGAACACTAATTCTCATCACCTACCACACTCCTCACAGTTTAAACCCCAAGAGCCCTGGAAGCATCAGCTCAGGCTTATCATGGTGGCTTTACAATTCTTACGATGAACCTAGGAGTTTTCTTTTCTTTTTGTTTTCTTTTGAGTTCACTTCTATGTCAAACAGTGTGGTACATTTGCTCAGTATATCTATGCTTTTTATAACAGGGAAGAGCTCATCTATGTCATTTTAGAGTACCAGTTAACTAGAAGTGCCCTTGATGTTTAGTATGCAGACACTCCTCACTTGATGATGGAGTTCCATTCCTATGACTAGGCCCTTAAGCAAATTGTTCAATAAGCCAGGAGCTTTAAAAAATGTTTTAATTTATTTATTTTCTCTTTATTATTATTTATACATGCAATCACTATACATCATTTAGTTTGTAAAGAGACTTCACCCAGCATGATATACACCTTAGTCTAGCCCAGTTGAGAATACTATACACATCTTCATCAACAGATAATAAACCATATCTGTGTCCCACAAAGGTCTTACCTCTATTTTCCCCCCAAATTTCCTTTCCTACTCTCTTCCCCTACCATGCTTTCCTTCCACTTTGTCTCTAGAGTGCATACAAATTTTTAATGCTTTTATGTCCTTCAGACTTTCAGTCTCTACCATAGAGTGCAGTCGGTATATGTTAAGTGAGACATACAATGTCTCTCTTTCATAGCCTGACTTGCTTTACTCACCAACAAATCTTCCATGTTAGTCCACATTTTATCAAATGCCAGGGCCTTTTTTTTTTTTAATGGCTGAATAGTATTCCATGGAGTATATGTGCCACACTTTTTCAATCCATTCATCTGTTTGTGGACATTTGCATTGGAGGCCAGGAACTTAGAAGCATATGCTTTGTGGTATGTCGTGGCATCATGGGGTATGTATTTTTCAACAGATACTGTGTGATGCCATGCTAGACTAATGTATTTCTGTCCATGCAAACCAGATGCATTAGATATGTGCCAGAAAGTGCCATAATACAAGAATATAGATCTAGTGTAATAATAGTTTTCATTTATTCTAAATACTACTATGGGTGTACAATAAAGTACAAATTTATAAAGAGCATATGTAATTTTTGCATGATTTTGTGAGCACTTCACGTAGTGAATTCTAACCAACTGCAGGAATGAGACAAAGACTGAGAAAGGGGATTCTCTGTGCTAGAGAATTGATTGTAAGCCCAAGCAGGTGACAGACAGGGAGGTCGTTAAGGGAGGAGTGGCTGCAGTTTCCAGGTTTAGGCACCATGCTCATATAGACTTTAGTAGAACTCCTTGTCTTAGGGCAGCAGCAGGATCAGATCCCCACTTGAAGTGTAATGCAAAGCTTTTCCTAGTAGGTGTGAAGCTATAACAAAGATAATTTGATGATGATCTCCAGTGACAATAGGAAATTTTAATTTATACACTTAGGAATGTTTTTGTGTTACTTATTTTCTGTATTATCTGAAATAAACAATAATTATTTTTGGAATTGCAAAAACTGATTTAACATAATAAACGCAAACGTCCTACAAAGTGTGGTATCTGTGGAGTTGGGAAATGTCCTGCAACATTTCTGTTTTGCTTTTTTGATTCTGCCACGATTCCTTTGAAGAACTTGGCTTTCTTTTCTCTTTTTATCCATGATACAATGTGTAAACATGCATGTCAGAGAGAAAGTGAGAGCCAGAGCCAGAGAGGAAGAGAGAGAGAGAAACAGACTCCACAGAGGCTGGTCTCACCATGATCCCCTTCCTCCAGCCCTCCAGTCCAGTGGACCTTGGGAATTCCCATGTAAGCCTGGCCTGTGTCAGGGTAACCAAGCAGAGAATTTGAAGTGCAGTCACCATGTGGGATCCATCTTCTCTTGAGTAACACATTACTGCTGCCGTGGGGCTGATGCACACCTGACTTTTCAAAGTTTGAGTAAAACAGCACCTGACCCTGAATTTTATTTTTTCTTATCTCCACCCAGGGATGAGATTAAACATTTGGTTGTTCCTTTTTCCCTTCTCAAGAACATGTAAGCTAAATATCACAATAGTAAAAGAAGAATATATATTTACTAAAGAGTTTGTAAGCACAATGAGGTGGAGCTTTTTCAGAAGGGTGCCTCTTTCCTCTGAACAGCAGGGAGGACTGAGCAAACTGTCTTTGGGTAGCTTCCCAGAAGCTGGGTCTCTGGCATGCATGGCTCTTCTCTCCTGGCAAATGCCTGTGTCTCACCACAGACAGCATCCCCTCCTTCCTTTTTCCTTTCCTGCCCACTGCCTGTCAGTTTACTTGAAGGGGCATAAATAGCTGTACCCTGCATGTCTCTAATTGAACCAGAATAAAATTTGTTAATAGAAAATTCTGTCTGGAATATGAAATGATTTGAATTCTTTCTCATTTAACAAGAGAAACTTTCACTGGCTAGCGTGGAGGGAAAGGGAGCCAGAAAGTTCCATCACAGATGTGTGGACTGTTATTGTGCATTCTTCTCTTTTCCAGAGAGGTGAGAATGGAAGTGAGGCTAGAAGTCTCCAAGCCATCTGAAAAAGAAATAAATGATCTCTGTAAGCACTAAGGGGTTCTGAACCTTGCAAACACTCAAGCCAGTTGTTCTGAGGTCCTCAGGATGGGTATTGCTTTTGGACTGAGATGTTGTACCCCATTCCCTGCCCCTAGCAGAACTTGTATCCGACATTAAATATTTATTCTTGTATTCATTTAGAACTACTCTAACCACATTCTTAGATGAATGTGTTCTGAATATAACTACATTTCCCATTTTCCTCTCTGGTCAAGTGTAACCAAATGACCATTTTTTTTTCTGGCCAGTGGTATATAGACAGAAATTTACATGGTATTTGGAAGAAATGTTCTCAGTAGGAGGTTGTGTTTGTTCACACGCTTTCTCCTTGCTGGGAGAAATGGTGGCTGGTGCTTGCATGACCACCATGTCCTCTGAGGTTGGAGCTGTGTGCTGAGGGTGGCCAAGCAGCAAGGGAGAAGGGACCTGGGTCCTGACAAATTTATCAAGCTCCCCTATCTGCCCTCCATTCTCAATCTTTAGACCTTCTTGTATCTTGTTGAAGTGTTAGTTTGGATACTCTGTCATTCTCAGATGTACTTTATTTTAACCGATATGTCTTTTAACTGTAGGTTGTATCTTACTTCATTTCATCATTAAATAGCATTTAAAATAAAGTTCACAGTCCTACCATCTTGTATTCCTTTAAGAAGGTCAGGAGATTGTTCTGTTGCTAGATCCTCCAGTGTAGAAAAGCCAGTGCTCTTGGACTTTGAAGTGCTGGAGTTGTTGCAACAGGAAGGCTGTAATGTAGTCATTAGCAGTTATTGAGGGTAGACATTGTGTATTGAGTGTAGACATTGTGCATTTTCTATCTCTTGCTTTCCTGATTACCTTTTCTTCCTTCCCTTTTTTCCCCCTTTAGAACAAATAGCTAATTAAGTTATAGGAGGTTGTGTTTGTTCACACGCTTTCTCCTTGCTGGGAGAAATGGTGGCTGGTGCTTGCATGACCACCATGTCCTCTGAGGTTGGAGCTGTGTGCTGAGGGTGGCCAAGCAGCAAGGGAGAAGGGACCTGGGTCCTGACAAATTTATCAAGCTCCCCTATCTGCCCTCCATTCTCAATCTTTAGACCTTCTTGTATCTTGTTGAAGTGTTAGTTTGGATACTCTGTCATTCTCAGATGTACTTTATTTTAACCGATATGTCTTTTAACTGTAGGTTGTATCTTACTTCATTTCATCATTAAATAGCATTTAAAATAAAGTTCACAGTCCTACCATCTTGTATTCCTTTAAGAAGGTCAGGAGATTGTTCTGTTGCTAGATCCTCCAGTGTAGAAAAGCCAGTGCTCTTGGACTTTGAAGTGCTGGAGTTGTTGCAACAGGAAGGCTGTAATGTAGTCATTAGCAGTTATTGAGGGTAGACATTGTGTATTGAGTGTAGACATTGTGCATTTTCTATCTCTTGCTTTCCTGATTACCTTTTCTTCCTTCCCTTTTTTCCCCCTTTAGAACAAATAGCTAATTAAGTTAGAGTAACACAAATTTAAAATATATACTCTATTAATGGGGAGTAGGTTGCAATGCAAATTTTACAACTAATTTAGAAAGAATGCCATTTTGAGGACAATTTGCTGATGTTTTTTCCCCTGCTTGACTTCCGACTGGGGAAAACTCGCGCTTTAATTACAAACTAGACAAATACAATCTGTGAAAACTTGTTTAGTGAGTTCAGATATAATGAGCTTTCAGAAAGCGGTGAGAAGGTAAATGATCATTTATTTATGTGGGTTTTGCTTCTCAGCATTTTATGTTTGCAGTTGTTGGTGTACTTGTCTATTAAGATTTAAAGGCACTGTTTCCAGTATTAGGTAGAAAGATGCCAAGGAGTCAATCCTGGCAAAGAGTATTTGTGTTCTCTTGACTAGAGACTCTCCATCACCCTCATCATGGACACCCAGCAATGTAAAAGCTAAGATAGTGCCCAGTTAGTTTGTTTCTTTCTGAGTGGTGAAGGCCTCTTACTAACACACAAAGACTATGTCTGTTGACTATTCAGCCAGAAATGAGACCAGTTTATATACTGCATTTGCTCAGCCTTCAATATGACATGCTGTGCAGTCAGTATCTTCTTCAGGTTCTTGGGACATGTGCTGTCTTCCATGAGTAGAGGTTGGGATGAGGGTTCTAGAACAGTAGTGGTGGCATGTAGGGAGTATTTGCATTATTTCATCGGGGTGGCCTACTTAGGATCTCCTATCTACCTGGGACAGAGGCTAACACTTGCCCTAATGTACATGTCTATTGTCTCTTTTTTCTTCTAGATTGTACATTCCAAGAAGACAGAATCTTGTCTGTCTTGATCGTTATTGCATCTTTGTTGAAATAACAAATGACCATTTTATCTTCAGAATGAAGTTCAGGCTCTTTTGAATGACATTCAACACATTTCAAAAGATGGCTTTAACCTTTTTAACTAGCCAAATTCCTACTCTTTCCTCACAATTACCAAACAACTACTTCATGAAGTCATCATGATTTTCCAAGCAAGGATGTACTCTTATACCCAGTGCATTTGCTGAGAATATCACTGGTAAACATTCAAGATACGACTTAAATGCCATCTCTCTGCAACCTTTCTCAAACGTAGAAACTGCTTGTGCAATAAATTGGATAGCAAACATGTATAGATCAGTACTTGGCTTCAGAAATAGCCCCGAATTCTGAGAGGGCTCTCATCAGTGATGGACACTAGGCTGGAACAAAGGCAGCACAGGGAGAACATAATGGCCAAGAGTCAGCAGAGTCCACTGCAGAAATCCTGCCTATTGTAGGGTGAGCCCATGGAGAACCAAGAGATTTAATTGCTAGTTGCTTTGTTCAACAAGACTTGCTTAACTCTTCCTTCCTCTCTAATCAGAGTGAGTTTCCACAATACCAAATGCAGCTAACTACTCTGCATTTCCTGTGCAATTCATGTCTCTGACCTCTGTACCCTCAACTTCTATTTGACTGTAAGAATAGATTCGGAATCCTGTTCCTGGAAGCTTTGCTGATTGCAACTCGAGTTTAGATTAAACAGCCCTCCCTGTCCACGTCTATCCTTGCTCTTACCATTTGCACTTATCTATTCATGTGCCAAATCTCCCTCCCTCCCTGAGAGCCAAATGAGAATTTTGTTGAAAATGCCAGTGGTAAAAGAATCAGACTCTCAAAGAGTGTATCCTAGAAGTTTGAATTATTTAAAAAAATTCGCCAGAGATGCATGTGCTTGCCAGAGAAAGACGGAGAAAGCAAAAGTGAAAAAAACAACATCCCCCTCCCCCCACCCGGGAGATTGTCAGGTCACAATTCCTTCTTTTCCATTTCTCTTTTTAAGACTTTGGGTATGTATACAGATGCATCTGGAGTGTTTTTCAACATGGAGTGAACTGTCAACCATGTGAGATCCAGCCACCTTAGCCACTGTTAAGGTGGCCCCGAAGTTTGAATTCTAATGATGTTACCAGATAAAGTCCTACACATTCAGAATCACTTCTCTGGATTGTAAGTTTCATCTCTCAGTGTCATGTGTGCTTGGTAGAGTGACTTGTACGTAGGAGATGGGCAATAAGCAATCAATCATTAACCCCATTAATAAATAAATGAATGACAATGCTTTGAGTGATGTCAGAACATGTGATCTGATCTCTCCCTGTTTATTGCAGACAGTCTTGGTCTCTTCAGCTAATTACCCTAGTCCATCTGGTCCTGGTCTTCTCTCTGAATTCTTTCCTTTCACAGCTTCATCTACATTCATCTTTTATACTATCTTAGCTTCTGGATTCTTCCTTGTGATTAAGCTCTTGTGTCTTTAGTAATACGCTGTATCATTGATTTATTTCTTCTTTTTTTTTTTTAGAGAGAGAGATTCTTGCTATAGGGTGTGTGTGCTCACTGGAGAGACAGAGAGAGAGAAGTGAGAGATCATCTCCTGGGGGGATGACCATGCTGCAACCTTCTACCTCCGTTCTCCTCTCTGGACCCTGGGCATTCACACATATGCACCTGGTGTGAATTTCAAGCCACCAGGCTCAGTACTTGAGCCACGGTTAACCAAGTGGGAGTCCAGCGACATAACCATTATGCCGTCTGCTGGTCCCTCATTTATTTATTTCTTAGATTTGTTGTCTTTTGTTTGCTTTCCTCATGAGAATATACTGTGCATGAAAACACAGGTTTTCTTCATCAATTTTATTTGGTGATAAACTTCTACTTTAATTATCCAGACCAGCCTCTGACTTATAATAGATGCTCAGTAAATATTTGGCAAAGGAAAGAATAAATAAGTGAATGAATTTTCTGAGATAGATCCATTTTGCACAGGCTGTATCCCTGAACTTAATTTGTGTAAATAGACTTTTCCCCCTTTGATTCATTTCTGCCACACAGTCCTCCCCCAATTTTATTCACTTGTCAATCTCCTTGTTGAACACTGCAATTATCAGGCTCTCTCCATAGACCACTATTTCACCTACACCGAGGATTGACCCCTCCTAGGGACTTCACATACCCTGGTCATTCCTGATCTTTTGGTGGTCAAGAGTCTCTCACTCGTTTTAGAATAGTGCCATTTCCACAAAGCCAAGGTCCCAGCTGCTTTGAATTACTCTAAAGATGGGCAAGGAAACCTCTGCTTTCTGTTTAGAATGCACAGAGCTCTTCTTGGGAAGTGAAGGTTACATGGTTAGATTCATCACCATCGATGGCAATCCCTAACTGCATCCTCCTAAATGAATTCACATTTGGGTAGGAGAGTTGGGGAGTTGGGGCAGAGTAGCTGGCTTCAAAGGTTGTCTGGCTTGCTGATGAGCTACTTGGCTGAATATTTTTACCTTGAGGTCACTGGTTTGAAAACAACCCAGATTCCCAGTGACAAAGAATACTTCTGTTTGACAGATGAGCTATGGCTTGTCTGAGAAATGATGCTTTTCAGGTCTGGGCCTATTGAGTAGTCATTTCTCATTCTTACAGACTTGACACTAAGCCTGTCCCTTTCTTCTCTGTTGGCATGATCCTTAATGGTTGGAGTTAACCATTTGGAGAGGCGGGCTGAGATCACTGATTGGTGGAGCTGAGCATGTCACTAAATTATCCAAAACTTTAGGGAAACACAGAAGTCAGGAGCAAGCGATCAAATGAGGAAAGTGAGGTGGATTTTGGGCACACACCCAGCATATTTTTCAAACCATCATGTGCGGGACTTGAACTGAGTAGTTGGCCATGTAGAACATTAGTTCAACAAACACACAATTACCATGACACAGGAAGAATTCTCATGAAAAGTTTTATTTTTCTTTGAATAAAATATACCTTAAAGTCCTTCATATCTAAGAGAGATTAGGATTATAGGGCATAGTGAGAGCCAACTAGTTGCCTTAACCAGTATGTCACCAGTTGATCCACGTTGGTTCTTTTACATTTTAAAATATATGCTCTTATGTCTTTTTAGCTGGCCTTTACCAAAAAATAAGTCTGTGGAGTGTAAAATGTAGAAAGAAGATGATGTAGAAAGAAGATGAAAAAGGAAAGAAAGAAAAAAACAAAAAACAAAAAAACAAAAACAAAAAAACACCTCTCTCCTGTGAGGTGAAGTAGTAATATTTTTACAGGTGAGGAGTCCGAGACTAAGAAAAATAAAATAATTTGCCCAAAGATGCAAGGCAGGAAATAGAGGTCAAACCTGGACAAGCTCTTATGTCTCAGGAACTAAAGAATGTTTGATGTTTCAACTAAATTGGAAAGGGAAGAACAGAGCAAAACAGGGTTTAAAAAAAATGCATCTAATTACAAATGACTGATTTTAAAATATATGAAATACCTGTGATGACATATATATAATCATTTGGGAAAAAAAGTTTAAAATCTAGATTTGAGGATCTTGAATGCCAGGCTAAGGCAAATGGTCTTTTACAACTACCCCCTACCCCCGTTTGCTGGCCTATTCAATCATTATGGGCTAGTGGGAAATATTCTGGTAGGAAATCAAATTGGAGCCAGCCAGATGCTTTGGCAAAGGGTGACTGGTAGACTTTTCAATTAAAATAAATCAGAGCAATTAAGTCATAGTATGAGTAGAGATCTTGATGAGAGCAAAAAGGAGTATGCTGGTGTGTTTTGAAAGGCTGGGGCCTTACTGTGTAGAGCAGGAAGGACACAGTGAAAGAGGGCCAGCCCCTCCAGCAACCATAGGAATCATGCCATCATCAAGTAGGGCTGAACCACGAATGCAGAAAGAAAGGATTGTTCACTCTGCCTCAGAACAGGCAGCCATTTTGATTATGCTTTGGCAGACGCTGGGTCTCTGAAGTAATTTCAATTCTGCCCCAATCACAGCAAACATCAAGTCATATAACAAAAGAGCTGGAAAGGCAGCAGTTCCAACCCCCTCATTTTACAGATGAATCAACTGAAACTCATGGGCTCATAGGAAAAACAGAGGCTGGAGTTGCCAACCTGCGTTGGGGCTTCCATCTGTCCACTTGGTGGCCATGCCGCTATGGTCATGTCCCTCTGGGGCCCTAACTCCTGTCTTCTCATATGTAGAATGATGATAAAATTGCTTCTTCACAGAGTTGAGGGGATTAGAAAGACTAGATGTAAGATTCTAAGCAGAGGTCCTGGCACAGAAGAATTCAAGACAGGGCAGTTGGAGCAACTTGTTCAAGGATGCATGACTGGGAAATGGTGAACCCTAGACTTGGGCTGGAATCCATGAATCCAAGTCAGTGCTCTTCTCACAACCCTTAGACTCACAAAAACAAAAATCAAAAACATATGACAATTCCGTTTCATGGTTTAGGTAGTCTGGGGAAAGAATGGAGGAGGGATATGTCTGTGGGAAGGCAAGTCATCGTGAAATTATTGCACGTTGAGTTGGGAAGGGGCTTTTGTGATGTTTATTCTAACTCTTGGTCTGACGTGCTCAGAAAAGTGACTCAATAGTTCGGTGTTCCTGCCCACCACCTCCTCCCTTTCCCCATAGATTTGGTCCTTTCAACTTTCTTACAACAAAATGTTGTACTGGTGTTTTCTTGATAATGTTCAGTTTAATGATTAAAGGTTTGTTGTGATCCCTCTTAGGGGAACTTGCTCCTTAAGTTGGTCATGAATTTAAGCTTTAATGTTAATGGTAGATTTGTAGGCTTTAACCAATCAAGAGGATATTAATTCTGAGTGTTGTGTTTATACACAAGAAATAGAACAGCCTTTTCCTTATTGTTCTTGTTGATTGTCTAGAATCTCAAACACCTTCTTTGTTTTATTAAGCTCATTTATTAAATCATTAATTCAATTTATTCAGTTAGTATACATTCAGATTCTGCGAGATTCTATATAGAGCTATATATCTGAGGGAGACCGATGTATAAAATAAGTAACATTGGTTAAGACACCCAGTTCTGGAATAGGGTGATATAAAAATTTGGGGGGCATATAAAGGCCATGCCTGGGACTTGAGAATCTCAGAACAGAAATTACAGAACAGGTAAGATGGGCAGAGGCTCATAAGAAGAGTTTCCCAAGAGTTTTGGGAGGAAGGACATTCCAAGTGGAGACAGGTGTTTGTGTAAAGGCAGTGAGGTTTGAAACTTCACAGTATGTTTCTGAATTTTAAGAGATTTTATAAGAAAGATAGAATATGCAAGGACTTCAACGATCAAGTCACAAGAATTCAAGAGGCAGGCCGAGTGACTAGGATGTGAGTGAATGATGCCTTTGCTGTTGTTAGATGTGGTGCCCTGAAGGCAACATTATTAAGGGCATCTGTGCTAGAACCTGGCTTTCCTCCATGATGACAAAGGGAGAAAGGAATACAAGACATACTATAGCATGAGGTTAAGAACATGGTGCCAGGGACTAATCACTAGGGCTGTATCCTTGTTCCGCTGGTGTTAGGCAGGTTGTTTAACCACTGTTGGCTTTTTCCTCATCTGCAACATGGAACGAATGAAAATATCTATTTTATAGGATTGTTAGATAGGGTCATTGGAAGAATTTAATGAGTGGACTTATGTAAAGCATTTTATGTAACTATGCTATTGTTGCTGTCATTATTATTATTCATGAGTTGTAAAAAATTTTTAATTTAATTCTTCTCTTGTTTTATTAGCATTTTATCTTTTTTTAGCAGGAGAAAAAGTTAGGCAGATGTCTTCTAGATAATGAATTTTATAATATTGAGAAAGATGAACTTGAAAAAGATGGGAAAAAAAGCAGGGAGAACATTAGCAAATAGTTGCATTATTTGGGAAAGAGAAAATGACATTAATGATGCCCTTATTAACTAGGGTATCAAGATACCTCATTAATTTGGGTATTACATTATTCCAGAGAAACAGAACCAATGGGGGATCTATCTCTATTTCTCTCTATTTATATCAGTCTACTTATCTATCTACATAATTATTTATTTATCTATCATCTATATATTGATATCTATTTGTCCATAATCTATCTCTTTCTTTCTTTCTTTCTTTCTTTCTTTCTTTCGTTCTTTCTTTCTTCTTTCTTTCTTTCTTTCTTTCTTTCTTTCGTTCTTTCTTTCTTCTTTCTTTCTTTCTTTCTTTCTTTCTTTCTTTTTTCCTTCCTTCCTTCCTTCCTTCCTTCCTTCCTTTCCCCTTCCTTCCTTCCTTCCATCTCCCTCCCTCCCTCCCTTCCTTTCTTTTCTTTCCTTTCTTTCATTTCTACTTACCATTTATCTATCAATCAATCATCATCATCTACCTCAGAGAATTTTACTGTTAGGAATGGACTTTTGTGATTATGGAGCTAAGAAGTCAAAGATTTGCAGTTGGCAAGATAGAGAGTCAGGAAAGTTGATGATATAGTTTCAGTTTAAGATTGAGTCCAAAGGTCTGAGAACAAGGAGAGTCAATGGTGTAATTATCAGTTTGAACCATAATTTAAAGGCAGAAGAAATTGATGTCTCAGCTTAAAGATAGTCAGGCAGAGATAAAGAATTATTTCCTACTCAACCTTTTATTCTATTGGTCTTTAACAGATTGGATGAAGTCTACCCACACTGGGGAGGGCAGTCTGCTCTACTCAATGTACTAATTCAAATGTTTATCTCTTACAGACCATCCTCACAAACTCACCCAAAGATAATGCTCAACCAAATGTCTAGTCCTCTTATGGCCAGTCAAGTTGATAAAAAAAAAAATTGCAAGTATCATGATACCCCAACATTTGGTGGCTAGGATAGTAATGATTAATTATTAATCATGAGAATGAAAGTCGGCTGGTACAACTGATTTAGGCCTGACTTGGCTGGACTCTCTCATGTGTCTGTGGCTCTGCTGAATGGGAGAGCTGCTTTGTTCAGGGAGCGCTGTTCCACAAGTCTTTCTTTTCTATCTGAAACTGGTGACCTTGCCCAGCCATGGTGATGACAGAACAACCTAAAATATGAAGGGTTTCTTAAGGTCTAGGCTAGAACTACAATACTATTGTCTCTGTCAATTGCCACTGGTTCATCCAAAGTCATATGAAGGTCTAGTAATGTCCACTCATCATGAGGCTACCCAATAGGAAGAAAAACTAAGGCCAGCAATTCAGTCTGCCATATTTATCATTTGATTTTTAAAAAAAACTTGGACCAGCATGAGTTGATTATTGATTCTGGAATGGGGGTCTAGGACTGTTTTTATTTAATTATGAGTCTTACTCTATGTTTCACATATCATAGCAGCTAAACACATATTTATTGCATGGAGGGGTGGATAGATGAATGTAGATGAGTGAATAAATAAATGGATTTAAAAAACTATTTCCAATATTAACTTTTTAATCAGAAGAAGAAAAATAACTTTTATTTTAAAAATTCTTGATAAATTAAAAACACATACATTTATTTACAATATACTATGTATCATGTTTCAGTGAAATTATCACATTTATTTCTCCCAGAGCACATGCTAGTCAAGCATTTTTACTATTTCACAGATTAAAAAGTTTATATGTATAGAGTATATTTTCAGAATCTAAGTCTAAAAACCTCACAGCGTAATTTCTGGAGTTGAGCTCCATTTCATCTGTGCACAGTGTCATTTACTTTCCTTTATTCCTGGCAGGAGAATTGCAGATAACACTGCAAAAGAGCCAAGTACACTCCCTGATGATTGAATTTGGAAGAAATAGCTGTAACAGTGAATCCATAGCCAGGAGGGAACAAGATGAGAAGAGATTCCGAATTTTCAGAAATGCACAATGCTATAGTAAAAGGGTTGTACAATGTCTCTTCACTGGACCCAGGGTTCTTGGAGTTTGTTCCAGAGAAGCACAAAATGAAGAAGGTGGGTGGTGGAAGCCACATCTCAAGTTGCCAATGTTCTAATAAACAATTATGTACTGAGAATTTACTAATATCAAGAGCTGACCTTGGCTGGAAAGGTAAAAGGTTGTTTGAGGAACATGATCTGAAAAGACCTTGTGGTAGAGTCAACCCAAGAGTGAACAAAATTGTAAGCTGTAGAATACTTTGTTCTTTTGGTTCCAAACTGGAATATTATAAATACTACTATCAAAAAAGTTTGTGTGATTATTTAAAAATCTCATATCACCTCTGTGCTGGTCACCAATGTCTTGCAAATAGTCAGACTTGTGTGAAACTAAATTAACTTTATTTACCACTAAATATGGTAATTTTTTTTCTCTTCTTCCCAAGAGGAGAAGATACAAGATCAACAACCCAAAACTGAAGCAGAAATAATTTAACTAACAGATGAGTTTGAGAAAAGAAACTAAGAAAGCTCAAGTCTGTCTCTTCTCTCTTCTTCCAAAACTGTCCATAGCAAGGTGAATTTTTCATCCACCCAAAGAGTAAGTTCACCTGGGACCTATAATAGAAAGGCAGTGGCATTGCAGTCAGGTTGGGCTAAGCCATGCTGTGATAACAAATGGTCCTAAAACTTTAGTTACTTACAAGTACCAAGATTCCTGTCCATTATTAGTCAGCCAAATGTCTTCCACAGGGTCTTCACTCATAGAATCTGGCTTATAAGACCCTATTTTTGGCACATTTTAATATGCTATAGACTGAATTGTGTCTCCCCCAAATCCATATGTTAAAGTCTTAACTCCTAATGTGATGGTATTTGTAGATGGGACCCTTGGGAGGTAATTAGGTTTAGATGAGGTTATGAGACACTGGCAGGCAAATGGATCTGTCTAATTAGTGAGCCTGATGAGGCCACACATCTAAGCCATCCTCTGATACAGTCTGATCAATAATTAAACTGATATTTTGATCTTTATGTCTCCATTTTCTATTTCTTAATAGGTTCTGAACTCAGGAGAGAAAGCAAAGTGCAAAAATGCTATATGCTAATCTCCTCAGATCTAGATTTTTTTTATAAGACTGAATAGTAGGATGAGGAGGTAAAGAGGATGAGGGAAGAGATGACAGTTGCATTTACTGAATAGCTAGCAGTATATCTGGTTTTTTATTTTTCTCTTGGAAAATCCCTCTAAAAAAGAGGCACTATTTTCCTTTTATAAGATAAGAAATTGAAGGGCCAGCAGGTGGCACGAAGGTTATGGCACTGGATCACACATGACCAGCTATGTGGTTTGAGTCCTAGACCTGGCAGCTTGAAAATCATGCCAGGGGTATTTGCATACAAGCCCAAAATCCCAAGAGGAGAATGAGGAGAAGGGATTGTGACATGGCCAATTCTCTGGGGGGGAGGGGTGATTTCTCACTCTCTCTCTTTTTCTCTCTCTCTGTTAAGTGCATGTACCCTATAACAAAAAGGAAAAGAAAAAAATATAAGAAATTGAGAGTACATATATTTTTTTATAAGTTTCTGAACATGAAAAGGCTTCTAGCCTGCCCAAGGCTATCTAAATTTGCCCCCAACTGAGATATTAATCCCAGGATAAGGACGAAGATATAGTGAAAAGGCAATAGTGTTCAGTTCTCCTGGAAGACTTGACACTAGAATTTAGGTACACCTTGAGGAAAAAAGAATCTCACAGATTTTACTGCTTTATTTTCCCCATAACCATCCATCATTTTATTCACAAGTACCCCTACTTATTTACTCAGCCAGTATTTATTGAGCACCAAATATGAACTAGGTATGATGATAAATTCTTGGACTATAGCTGTAGACAAGACATGTAGATCTCTGCTTTCATGGCCTTAGACTGTCAAGGAAGACAAATGTTGACCATGTTGACCAAGTAAACTGAAAATATAATGAATGCCACAAAGAAGTCATCCAGGTGTGTGAGAGTTAATTTCATTTTGAAGATTAGGAAGAGATTCTCAGAGGAAGTGATGTCTAAGTTGAAATCTGCAGTTAAGTCGCAGCTAACTGACCTGACTTTCCCCAGAAGTTTCCCTTTCGTTGACTCATCACTCTGAGCACTGGGTGTTCTACAGGGTCTGATGTCTCTCTCTGGCCCTTATGAGCTACTTTTTTTGGAGGAACAGGGACACTGGTCAAAGTCCAATTCTTATTTATTTATTTTTTTTTTTTGGAGAGGTTTTCGCTATAGGGCGCGTGCGCTCGCCAGACAGACAGAGAGAGACAGAAAGCGAGAAATCACCCCCCAGAGGGGATGGTCACGCCGCAATCCTTTCTCCTCCATTATCCTCTCGGGACCTTGGGCACGCACGCACACGCGCCCGGCGTGAGATTTACGTGAACCACGGTCGACCACGTGGGAGTCCAGCGACACAGCCATTACGCTAACTGCTGGTTCTGTCAAAGTCCAATTCTAAGATTGAGAGAGAAGTAATTTCTATAATAAAATGTTCGGTATGCCTTGCATTAGTCAGACACCAGGGCTGGCTGGGATAATTTGAAATATTAGAAGAAACAATTAAGTTAAAACAGGACTCCGACTTATTCAGGACTGCGAGTACTTTTAAAAGATTTTTGACAGTCCCTCTCCATTGTCTCTATCTTCCCCATGCCCAACTGGCGCCAACTTTAGGTCATAGTTTACCTGTCACTTCCTCTAAGCAGCCTTTGCTCTCCTTTAAGTTGGTTTGGGGACTCCCATAAGGCCCCACATGGCATGTTGTTTCCTGTTGTGAAGTGAATCTCATCGGGGCAGCACGCTAAATCAGGAAATGATGATTTCCAGGTCTCACATCCAGAGGTCCTGATTCCAGTGGTCCGGCATAACTTCTGAGCTTCACAAAATTTAAAATGCTGACTGATGATTCTTACGAACTCTTCCAGTGTTGGAATTGCTGTTCCACTGCAACACTACTCAGTACATAAGGGAACCAGTAAAGATTCCCTTACTTATCCATGTGGCTCCTTAGACTAAGCAGACCAGTTTAAGGTTCAGTGAGTCGGCAGCCATTTTGAATTGAAGAAAGGCCTCAAGTGAGAACAATCCGGCCAAATACTGAGTCACAGGGAAATCTGCTTGAAGCAATTGACTCTGATTGATTTCAGTAAGAAATGAGTCATACTTGCTTTTATCTTGTACCTATAAATATTGAGAGAATGTTGAGCTTTTAGAGACAGTCTGCTGGTACTTGCTGACTGTCTCCCTATGATTGATAATATTGGGTCATTGGAAAAGTAATAATGTGTTTTTCTGTTTTTCTGTGCAAAAATGTGTCATGACTTTTCTGATAACCTAATAGAAATGAACTTCCTTCTTTTCCAGACTCTGCCTCTCATTTCATTGACCATCTTAAGTAGCAGCCAGACTTAGTTGACACAATTCCCTGAGTGCAGGGTTCACTTGCCACACTTTTTTGTGGGTTCATGGAAACTGGCACATATGGTTGTCTAGTAAGTAATTTTTGAAAGTGTAATGAATGATGAGGAGTGACATATTTCTCTAATGCCCTCAATGAGGCTGCCGTTCAGATTCTCCACATTGACAGCTTTGGAATTTTCCTTAGGTTCTTCTCTCCTTTGTCTAATACTTGATCCCATCTCTGAGATATCATAAGGACTTTCAGTTTAGTTTAAACTACCTGATGCCTCCAAACTAGGTTGCCTTTTGCCCAATTTTTCCTTCTAGAATTCTGTTCTCCTCTATAATTTCCTCTTATAGAGAAGCTGATCAACTCATTTACATAAAGCTAAGAGCGTCAGGCATAGTTTTGGCAGGTGGTGTGTGTGTGTGTGTGTGTGTGGACATGTATGCATGCATAGTAGAACATTGGAACTGACCTAGGCAAACCAAGCTGAGCTGAGCTCTGGCTCTATGACATAACTAAAAGGACTTGAGGAATCAAAAATAGGAGAAATGTGATCTTTGATGAGGAGTATCAGTCGATCCAGTGGGAAAAGGAAAACCTCTTCAGCAAATGGTGCTGGGAAAACTGGATTTCCACCTACAGAAAGATGAATCTGAACCCCTCCCTACCTCTCACCTTTGACAAAAATCAAGTCAAGGTGGATCAAGGATCTAAACCTAAGACCTCAAACTATAAAACTGCTACTGGAAAACACTGGGGAAATTCTGGGAGACATTGGGGTAGGCAAAGACTTCTGAAATAAGACCCCCAAAGCACAGTTGATAATCCCCCAAATAGACAAGTGGGATTACATTGGACTAAGAAGTTTCTGCATGGCAAAAGACACAGTAATTTGTGTGAATTGACAGCCCTCAGAATGGGAAAATATTTTTGTAAACTACACATCAGATAAGGGAATGATAATCAGAATACACAAGGAACTCAAGCAGCTGTTTGGAAAAAGATGGTCAACCCTATTAAAAAAATGGGAGGAGTTGAAAAAAAAAAAAAACCTCTCTAAAGATGACATATGAATAGCCAAAAGGCATATGAAAAAATGTTCAACATCCTTCATTGTAAGGGAAATGCAGATCAAAACAACAATGAGGAACCACCTAACCTGTCAGAATGTCTAAGATTAAAAAAACAAAACATGGTAAGTGTTGCCGGGGGGTGTAGTGAAAGGGGAACTCTTTTACACTGCTGGTGGGAATGTAAATTGGTCCAGCCTCTGTGGAGAACAATTTGGAGATTCCTCAAAAATCTACAAATAGGATTACCATATGATCCAGCAATCCCACTTCTTGGTATCTACCCAAAGAAAAGAAGAATTCTTCATTGGAAAAATGCTTGCACGTCGATGTTTATTATGGCACTATTCATGATTGCTAAGACATGGAACCAACCCAAATGCCTCTGTATGGATGAATGGATTGAAAAACTGTGGCACCTGTACTCTATTGAATACCATTCAGCCATAAAAACCAACAAAACCCTGGCTTTTGACAGAAAGTGGAAGAATATGGATGATTCACTGCTGAGTAAGGCAAGCCAGGCTATGAAGGAGGTACTTTCTATGTCCCCACTTAATATATACCGAGTGTCCACACTCTGTGACTGAAACTGATTGGCTAAAGGTTGTACAAACACAAGAGGTGTGTGTAAATGCCAGAGGTGGTGTATGTGGAGGAGTGGGGTCTAAGGAAGGACATTTGGAAAAAGGATACGGAGGTAGAGCATTGACAGGATGGGGAGGTGTGATGTTATCGGTTGAAGATACTTTGATCAATGAGACTGGGGAGAAATGTTCACATATTGAAATGTTCACATTGTAAGCTAAATAATGATTGAATGTATATAAAAAAATAAAAAATATGCTAATTAATTTTAAAAAATGGGAGAAATTTAAACAAATCTAATGTAACAAAATGGTGGCCAAGAAACTATTCTTCACTATATGATCCAATTTTCATTATTTTGTTTAATTCTCACAAGACTCCAAGAAAGTATAAACAGATGTATAGTGTCTGGACAATGGGCCTGGCTAAGAATCTGGGTCTGTATATATGTTAGACCTGTTAGTTAGCCACTTAAACAGCTTCTTATTTATTAATGAGTTGTTTCCACTCTCCAAGTCTTGGTTTCCTTATTTGTAAAATACTACTAATGAATATTGCCCAGTGTTTCCTACAAGGTATTTGGGAGAGATGGTAGAATACAATGGCAAAATACATAGACTCAGGAACCAGACTGTATTGGAGCTGAGAGTCCCTACTTACTGCCTGTATGACCTTGGCCAAATGACTTAACTTCTTTGTCTCTCTGTTTTCACACTGGCAAGGCAGGTATAATTTTTTTTTTAATTTTAGTTTAGTAATTTTTATGAACAAGCTTTAAGCATTCATTTTAAGATATTTTCTCTTTCCAACTTTTTTTTTCTAATTTCATGTTCTTTTATACATTCAATCACATTATTTAGCTTACAAAGTGAATATTCCTACATGTGTATATTTCTCCCCAGTCCAGTTGATAATACTGTAAAATTATCTCCAACAGATAATAACCCATTTCTTTGTTGCATTAATGTTTTGTGTCTCTATTTTTCTTCTAAATGTTCTTCCTCAGACTCTAGTACTTCACCCACCCTCTTCCCACATTATATCTTGTATTCACAACCATTTATTGTGTTTCTATATCCTTTAGTCATTCAGTTACAGTCATAGAGCATGGACTTTCAGTATATATTAAGTGGGGACATACAATGTCTCTCCTTCATAGCCTGACTTGCTTCACTAAGCAGTAAATCTTCCATATTCATCCACTTTCTGTCAAAAGCCAAGGTCTTTTTTTTTTTTAATGGCTGAGTAGTATTCCATAAAGTATATGTGCCACAGTTTTTCAATCCATTCATCTGTTCGGGGGCATTTGAGTTGGTTTCATGTCTTAGCAATTGTGGATAATGCTGCAATAAACATCGATGTGCAAGCACTTTTCCAATGAAGAATTCTTCTGTCCTTTGGGTAGATAGCAAGGAGTGGGATTGCTGGTTCATATGGTAGTTCTTCTTGTAGATTTTTTCAACTCATTTTCCCATCTTTTAATAGGGTTGGTCATCTTTTCTCAGAACAGCTGCTTGAGTTCCTTGTGTATTTTGGTTATCAGTCCCTTATCTGATGTGTAGTTTACAAAAATATTTTCCCATTCTGAGGGCTGTTGATTCATACAAATTACTGTGTCTTTTGTCATGCAGAAACTTTCTTAGTCTGATATAATCCCACCTGTCTATTTTGGGGATTATTGAATGTGCTTTGGGGATCTTATTTCAGAAGTCTTTGCCTACCCCAATGTCTCCCAGAGTTTCCTCAGTTTTTTTTTTTTTTTTTGCTATAGAGGGGTGTGTTTGCTAAAGAAAGACAGAGACAGTGAGAAGGAAAGTGAGAAATTACTACCCACAGGGAATAACCATGCTGCAATCCCTTCTCCTCCTGGGACTTTGTGCATGCACACACATGCACCCACTGTGATTTTTCAAGGCACTAGGTTAGGGACTTGAACTGTGATTGACCATGTGGGAGTCCAGTGCCTTAGCCACTACATTGCCTGCTGATTCCAGTATAATATTAATAGCTACAGTAGAAGGTTACTCTAAGACTTAAGGGAATTGATTTAGGTAAAGTTCTTAGTACAGGGCCAGTAATGCTCTCAAAATACTAGATGCTATTATTATTATAATTTAACTAAATTACTATTAAATTAAATTGAGATTGAATTCAATATTATTGTTATTATTACTGTTGGTATCTGTACAGTAAACTTCTTCAGCTGCCAAGCAACAAAAGCAGAGGGTTTTGAACTGCCTTTGTTTAGGGTAGGTTTGTCCGGCTCACTAAAATTGGCCCAGCAGGTGTGTGAAGCTCTGAATTATTCAACAAACCCTTCTAGAAACTGGTAGATTGAAATCAGGAAAGCTGGATTTCTCCTCTCCAAGCTCTGCCCCACATTTGCTGGGTGAGTCAACAATGACATACCTGCTAGAGCTTTATCCACACCCCAGGCATATCCCATCTCCTCTTAAAACAGTAGGAGTCTTGCAGAGATTAAACTAGGTAGCAGAGCAGGTGCTTACTGAGGGCTAGTTCCTTCCCCTAAACTAGGTGAGTATGCAGAGCAAGTTTTTGTAAGTGATAAAGCATCAGATGAGATGTATCTGAAAGTCTCTCTTATAATATCCTTGGATTCTCAAAAAGCCATTGTATTCATGCAGCAGAGGCAGCTGCAGCTTTCTGAATAGCTGGAAATTTGGCCATGAGGCTACAGCAGGGCAGAGAGGATAAGGAAGCCATGAATTAACTAAAGCATGAATGAACTATTCAGTAGCAGGGCATTTAGGCAGTGGAGGGTCTGCGCTCACTTGTTAACATTTCCCAAGGGCTCTTGTTCCTGTTAAGTTCTTTGTATGTCAGCTGGAATACCCAGGCTCCTAAATAACAACAAAGGACATTTTCAAAGTTCATTGATGAGGATGAACAAAAGGTCTTGGAGTCATAGACACAGGGCAATAGTGTTCTCAAGGAACATAGACATCATGCAGTTCAACATTCCATTCTAAAAAAATCTAAAAGTTCATGTGACTCGCATAGGGCAGAGTATTGAGCAGAATGTCATCATGTGACTCACATAAGATCACACTGTGACTTCACTTTTTCATTCATTAACAATTTATTAAACCCATGCTATATTCCAGGTTTAGATCTGGGTATGGATGATATGAAGGTAAGCAAAGAGTCTTTGTGTTTTGGGAACTGCTGGAAACAAATCAGCAAATAGGTGGTTAGAGGTGCGCTTGAATACATTCACACTTCCCTGCCATGCATTGCACCTATGTCAAATTGGTTATGAAACCCTTGGTTTTCAATGTGATATTGGACATTTATGCATTTCAGGGTTGGTTTTTTTTTGGGGGGGTAGTGGGGAAGACCAGTGGGTTGGATAATGTCTTTGGTGCTCCAACTTGCATGCTTCCCCAGAAATCTGACCTGTGTAGATTAGCTCAAATGAAATGACTCTGACTGGATCTGGCCAATGGGAGCTCAACTATGATGTGGGAAGAATAAAAAAAGGCATAAACCCAGGCCCACCTCCACATGGATCCTGAACTTCAGCTGTGAAGTTCAGGGACTTTCAGAGACTTAAAATAAAGGTTTTCTGCTGAGACTTCTTCCTCACTTATTTCTAGTGGATACTGTTGTCTGTCTCTTTGTCTCCAGTTTGCTCTGTCTCTCTGTGTCTCCCTGAGTCTTTTTTAAGGTAAAGTGTTTTCTGGGCTTTCAAGCCCCTTTATTGTGTCAATAGGTGCCTCTTTCCTTCTGTTTAGGAAAGGCACAAACCCAGGCCCACCTCCACATGGATCCTGAGCTTCAGCTGTGAACTAGTGCTTTGGCGCAGTGCTCAAGCATGCCACATGGTTTTCAATTTTTGCATTTTAATATTAAAATCTATAGTTTTTAATTGTCCTTTTTTCTTCTTATCTTATGTTTGCTTCTTTTCTTTAATTCTTTTATTTATTTATTTATTTATTTATTTATTTATTATCTTTACTTA
>NW_006159829.1:6573191-6580708 GCF_000334495.1 Tupaia belangeri chinensis | reverse complement strand
AAAAATGGGGGGGGGAAACAGTATAGAAAGTAAACATAGATACCAGAGACAATGTGGGAAGAGAGTGGGAGATGGCAGAGGGTAAGAGATAGGGAATCAAGGATGGGGGGGGAAGCAAACATACAGAAAACAAGAAATGGAAAATTATTTGTTGACAATAACATGTATGTTGATGTGCTTGATTGAGACAATATACAGTGTACTCTGGATGGAAAATCTCATTTTGAATGCTATAATGATGTACAGTGAATGAACGTAAACAAAAAAATTTAAATGAAAATCTATAGTTTTTTAAATCCTTTTTTCTTTTTCTTTTATATTTTCTTCTTTCCTTTTTTCTAATTCTTTTTTTTTTTTCTTTATCTTTACTCATTGGCTTTTCAGCTCCTACACAGTAAATGTCTAGACAGGTCCAAATGAACAGGATCTAAACATATGAATACAATTAGTGTCAGATTATTCCTCTATTCCCACTGATTCTGATGCACAAAGAGAGAGAATGGAATGGAAGAGAGATTGCAGGTCACCTCTACTTGCATGCCTCTGAACACTCAGATTGAACTTCAAGAATTAGAAGAAATGCACCATCCACTAGATGATTAGAAATCACTGCAGGGTCACAAGAAATATGGAAAAACTAGAAAATACCTCTCCACCAAGTAAAAATAATAACACTTCTTCATCCTCAGACAGTATGATGAAATTCATGGAAATGTCTGATAAGGAATTTAGAATTTTCATGGTGACAAAGCTCACAGAGATGGAAGAGAAGAGAGACAGTGAACTGCTGAAGAGGCAGTGGAAAGAAGCTGCTGAGCTTCAGGAGGTGAGGAAATTCTTGCAAGATCTAAAAGAGGAAATACACACTTAAAAAAAAAGATCAAATGGACCTGTTAGGAATAAAGACTATAATACAGGGAGTCAAAACCTCCCTTGAAAGTATTCAAAATAGACAAGATCGCATTGAAAATTGAATCTCAGTTGTAGAAGATAGAATTACTGGCCTAGAAAAATCCACCACAAAGACTGAGAGACTGAGAAAATTGCCCCCCAAATTGAGAATACTATACAAGAAATACTAGATACCATCAAATGTCCAAACATCCAGATAATTGATATCCCAGAAGGGGAAGAGACCCATAAGGGCATTGACAATCTATTCTATGAAATCCTGGAAGAAAAATTTCCAAACCTAGAGAAGCATTCAAAGATCCAGTCCCAAGAAATACAAAGGACCCCAAATAGAATCAACTCAAGAAGATCTTCTCTGAGACACATTATAGCCAGATTGAGCAGGGTCACAGCAAAGACAAGATACTAAGATTGGCAAGAGAGAAATGGCAAGTTACCTACAAAGGATATCCCATCAGGCTGACAGTGGATCTCTCATTGGAAACAATGTGAGTGAGGAAAGAATGGGAAAATATATTCGAAGTGTTAAGGGAAAAGCAATTACAACCATGGATACTATACCCGGCAAGATTATCCTTCATGTGAGAAGAAAAGACAAGAACATTTTCATATAAACAAAATCTGAAAGAATTTACCAACACCAGACCAAATCTCCAAGAAATTTTGCAGGGAATGTTATACAAGGAAAATTAAATATGGTCACACAGAAATAAGACTTCAAAAAGTAAGAAAATGGCCAACTTCATCATGGAGAAAAGTCTGAAGTTGAATATTATATCCCAGAATTTAATTGGGAAAATCGAATCACAACAAAAGATAAAGTACATGAGACTGAACTGGTGAAATAGAATTTTAGGACTTTTTTTTTCTTTCTTTCTTTCTTTTTTGGAGAGGTTTTCGCTATAGGGCACGTGCGCTTACCAGACAGAAAGAGACATAGCCATTACGCTAACTGCTGGTTCCCGAATTTTAGGACTTTTGACTAAAACATTGCTGATTTTTTTCTAGGCTTTGTTTTCCGATTTTAAGGATTTTTGTTTTGTCTTGAGCTGTCGATATGTTCATGTACCTACTATTTGAACAGAATCCCAGCCTATTTCCTGGCTTTACGTTTTAAGTATATTTCCTTAGCATTTCTTTGATTTATTAAAGCTAAATCTGCTTTTCTTGAAATTGAAAAATATAGTAAAAAATACATAATTAATGACCATAGTAAACTATATACCATCAGCTAGGTGCTATCTTATAGTATATTCATTCTTCTCAGAGATTCATGCCTTAAGTCAGACATGTATTCATATATATGTATATATAAGCAGAGCTTGCTATTGAAAGTAGTTAGATTATTTAAGAAATTTTGTGAATCAATAAAATGTGGTGGGAAAAAAGGAATGGAAAACAACTGTGGACACCTGAGATAGTGTGTGAGGAGCATGGGAAATGGCAGAGGGTGAGAAATGGGGGGGGAATATATATATATATACACATATATATATATATGAAACTGGAAATTGAAAATTATTGATGATAACATGGATGATTAAGCTACTATGCAGCATCTTCAGGAAGGGAAATTACATTTTGTATGCTGTGACAATGTTCAGTGAATAAATGTAAGTTAATTAAAAAATAAGAAATAAAAAAGTGAAATCAAGGTATTTATTTACTCTTATGCTATAGGGTCAGACCACCTCAATAAGGCTGCATCTTCAGACAAAAGATCAAGGTGACCTTTTCCATGAGACTTCTGGATTCTAGTGGTCATTTCTTCTCCTATCTCTTCAGATATCTGGGTGGTTATAGCCTCACTGTCACTAGCTCAGAGCACTGCACTTCCCCGTGGTCTGCCCAATACCCTGCCCTCACATCAGTGAATAGACGCTTTATTAAACCCTCGTAAGATTCTCTTATTTTGACAGACAATTTTGTTCCTGTTGGGACCTTCAGTGACACGATGTGGGGAAATCATGCTGTATTAGCTGGAAATTGTCTCATGAGGGCAAGGGAAACAAGAGAGAGGAGAAGGTTAAAAAATAAGAATAAAATTCTGTAGTTTAGTATGCAATTGAAGAGAGAAGTAGTGGATGAGGTAACATGAAGACATTTACTGTTAATACAAATAGGTGTATTTGAGTTAGCAGGACACTAGGACTGATATTTTTAGAGATGAGTTTTAAAGTAAGAGATAATATAAACTTTCTTCCAGAGAAAAGATAAAGGCACAAAGTTATCCAATTATTTTTATGAAGCTAGTAAAAACTTGTTTAAAAAAATTTGCTGAATAGAATAAAAAATATTATTGATATATCTCCTACTTTTAAGAAACAAATTATAACCAAGTAAAGTTTATTTCGAGAAGGCAAGAATAGTTTAATATCAGGAAATGTTTAATTAAATTCATATTAAAAAGTAAAAGAAAAATATTTGATATTTTATATCTTCTATCTCATAATACCTTCCTAATGGCTTCTGGAAAAGTTCCTTAATCTGTTCTTGTAACTCACAATTTCATTCTGGTACTGATTCCATCCTATTATTCTCTATTCTGTATTGTTTTCCTTCCTTCAACTATTATGTCTTTTATATCTAATATTGCCTTATTTCCCTTTTATTATTATTTTAAAACATCCCTATCCTTGTTTCACAGTCATTATTTCTCCCCCAGCTCCCTCCATGCATTGAACAAGCTCATTTTAAAGTCTCAGTTCATTGCTACTTCAGCTTTAGCTGGTGTGTGTACTCCATGTTCTGGGTTGTTTAGTTATGGGGGGTCTTCTCACTTTGAGCTCATACTCTCCTGTCTTGGAGAAGGGTCTGAGGTTAGAACCTGGTCTTGTTCTCTCAATACAGAGTTAAAGGAACTGGGAAAAGATTATCCCTTGGATGAAGAGCTCAAGTATAGGAAATTCCTCCCACCCCCATAATTCCCACACACCACTTATCCTCAGGGATGGATGAGTCTTATCTGTTCCAAGAGCCCAGTGGCATAGTAACCAACCCTGTATCAACTACGTTTTTTTGATCTGCTTACCTAAATGGCTACTAAATGACTATCAGGAGGGTAGCATTTAAGTGTGGGGACACTAGACAAAGGGATTCACTTTCTAGATGAGATGAAACAAGACAGTGTAAGATGTTATCACATTACTTATAATGGCATACAATTTAAAAATTATGCATTGTTTATTTCTGAAAGTTTGCATTTAGTATTTGTGGACCGTAGTTGATGGTGGGCAACTGAAATTATGGGAAGTTACGCCTGTGATAAGGAGACTATGTATTATGCATTCACCTTGCTCTCCTGCTTCCTCCATCTCTGCAGTCACTTTTCAGGCAAAGCTTCACTTCTGAACCTGCAGGAAGAAGTGGTTTGGATGGACTTCTAGGCTGTGATCTCATTAGCCCTAAGAGATGAGAGAAGGATAGAGGGTAGAGTGCCAGAGGCTACTCCACCCATCTCTTTATCAACCCTTACCCCAGCAGGTCTAGGGAGATCACCTTGTATCTCAGCAGTCTATAATCTCGTATCTAAAACCTTTGAAGGAGGATATATTTAAGAATTGAGGGTTTCATGGAGTTTAGAAGGGCAATGTTATGCATTATGTATCACCCAGTGGAGTCTGGGGCACTGCTATGTAATCAAACTAGTGAAACATGTAAACGGTCAAGTGGAATGAGATTATTAAGGCCATAAATGGTCTCACTGTGGTTCAAGTGAGGTTTTACTACCCAAGAAGTTCAAGTCAGGTCAAATTTTGCTTCCAAATATATTATTATTAAATCCTTCAGCTTTCAGAACTTTTTGGATTTTGGCATGGAATAAGAAATTTTAATTCTGCATCCAGAAGAGCTAAAATCCAGAGCAGCTTTTCTGTTTTCTGATCTCCCCTACCCTAAGGGAGGGATGGCTAATTAACATACCAAATGTCAGAAATGAATTCTTATTGGTAAAATTAATAACTTGTTAATTAGTCTCATACATATTTAAAAAAGAACTCTTTCTGATAAAAGTAAAAGTTTCAGAAATTCTGCTTGACTTGTAAAAAGACTTTCCTTGATGAGTAGAGTGAAGCCCACTGGAGCCTGTGTGCACAGAAGGACTGCCAGAGAAGTCACAGCTGAGATTTCACTCATCTACCTCAGCTACCCAGGAAGATGAGGAACTTCAGGCTAACCCCCTAAGGATTCTGTGTCCCTCTGTGAGAGCCTGATTCTCTTGGTTGTACATAAACAGAAGCCTACACCTGCAAACTTGGCCTTTGCCTCTCTTGAACCTTTCATTCAAGGAGTGTCCATGGCTCCTGAAAGAAATAGACTTTTTTCAAGCTTTCAGAACAGATCTTCTGAACTGTTTATACTGTCTTTCTCAGTTACCTAATAATACCCCCCTCATGATAGATTTTGGTCTAATGCATGTTTTCAATATAGCTTAATTACAAGAATGGGGGATCAGGCAACCCTCCTCCATTTCAAACTCCTTTAGGGGTTCCTAGTACATACTAGTAATAAAGAACCTCAGGACCGTACTAAACCAGCTTTCTTGACTTCTCAGCAGCAGAGTAAATGCTAAAAGCAGGGGATTCTAGATTTATACCCCAGGGCAAGTACAGCCCAAATCTTCCCATTGTCTTCCTCCCCAAAAGGAGCTAAGGAAACTGAGAACCTTGGTGTTCTAGCCTCAGAGATTCAGAGAAACTCAGGGAAATTTCTGAGCCTTGTCCCAGCAGGTTCTTGCTCACGTCACAAGGCAGACCCTCACTATGGCACAATGGGACTGGACAGAAAGAAAGAAGGCTGGTATGGAGATGAAGACAAGGAACTGAGCGAGTGTTGTCTCCCACTTGAGCAACACACAGGCCCACTGTGTGGGTTTCTTCAGAGTGTGGGAAATAACATACCCAGAAAATATAAGACCATAACTCTGGCACAGAACATAACTATGTCTGTTATGTTCTGAGTTCCTGCAGATGGTTCATTCCTGCCAGAGTCCAGTGAAGGGAAGTAGAACCAGAGCAGGAGCTTGGGGCAGAGCTGGGATCTGGCCGAATGTGAGCAGGTCTGAGAGTGTATGCACCTGAGGATCCCAGAGGAGTGGACAAGGTCCTATTACAGAGATTGGCCCAAACGGCAGGATGGACCCAAATGATCAGGCCTAAGGCCCACAATCTTCTGACCCACCTGCTGCAGGGCAGAGGCTGCTGATGTTCTCAGGTATTGTGATACTGAGCTTCAGGCATCTCAGTCCAGTGGTTGAGCCTGTGGAATAGGCTTAATTTCAGATTTCTCTAATTGCTGTTCCCTATGTGCTATGAACCTAGTTTCACATAAATCCTTTTATAGCTCACAAATCAGAATGGTATCAGGTCCCTCACTTTAAAAATGAGAAGTGTGTCTTACAGCAGGGTTATGAAGCACCTTATCCTGTCCTGGCACCTGGTAGATGCTCAGGAAACATTCCTTGTCTTATCTTCTTCCTCTTTTCCTTGAAGGCATCTCACAAAGACCAGTTGGCTTGAATTACATTTAGTATGAATATCTCCTCTGTCTGAAGCTTTCTGCCCTTTCTCTCTATGAATTGCTCACTGCCTGGCATGTATTTACCTCCATCTGGGGTTTTCAATTCAACCAAATAAAAATTCATCGTGGGAAACTATGCGGCTGGATGAAGCTGCCAGAGAAGTCGCAGCTGAGATTCTACTCATCTACCTCAGCTACCCAAGAAGATGAGAAGATAGAGGAATAAAACATGTCTATTTTCTGAAACATACACACAGAGGAAGAAAAATAAAACTGTGTGTGGCCTATCTATAATAATTTTCAATTTAAGAGAGGTGGTGACCTGTCGCTGCTTAATATAATGGGAAAATTTGATTCTGCTAAATCTAGTGAGTGAAGCAGCCTAGAAAATTTGCAAGTGGGAGGAGAAGGAAGGGGAGCACTGCTTGAGGGAGAGAGGTCAGCATCATCCTGTGGCCCGGCCGCGGGAGTGACAGGACTTGGAAGTGGGGGACACAAAGCATTGATACTGAAGATCCTTGGCATCAGCAAGACGGGCTTCATCAGCACATTTGCAGAACCCAGTTTCAGAGCAAAAAGGGAAAAGCAGAAAGTTAAACTCACATCCAGTGCCGTGGTTGGGAGGCTGGCTTTGGCATCAGATATACAGTGCTTAAATTCCACCACTTACTCTCTAGATGACCTTGAGCCAACTTTCTTACTTTTTTGAGCCATAATTTCCTCAGCTGGAAAATAGAGTCTAAATTCTACCTTACAGAACTGATTCAAAGGTTGGGAACCAGCAGTTAGCGTAATGGCTATGTCGCTGGACTCCCACGCAGTTGACCGCGGTTCGCATCCTGGACCCAGTGGCTTAGAACACGCTGGGCGTGTGTGCGTGTGTGCCCAAGATCCCGAGAGGAGAATGGAAGAGAAGAGATTGCGGCATGACCATCCCCCCTGGGGGGTGATTTCTTGCTTTCTGTCTCTATGTCTCTCTCTGTCTGTCTGGCGAGCACACGCGCCCTATAGCAAAAACCTCTCTCAAAAAAAAAAAAAAAAAAAAATTGGGTCAAAGGGAAAAGCAAAAAAGCAAGAAAAAAAAAAAA
>NW_006159829.1:6566470-6572098 GCF_000334495.1 Tupaia belangeri chinensis | reverse complement strand
CCTCTCTCAAAAAAAAAAAAAAAAAAAGAATTGGTTCAAAGGTAAATGCAATAAAGCAAGTAAAATAAATGATTGCTTGGAGCATAGAAAATGCTCAAGAAACTGTCCGTTTTAGAGTTCATTCATCATGGGATCCTGGATGCTGGGTACCAAGAAACAGGGAGAGATTACCCTGGAATGTCTTTAGAGTTCTTAGTTGCCAGTAGGAGTAAGGACCAATCGTGCCCTGGAATGTCTTTAGAGTTCTTAGTTGCCAGGCAATCAAAAACCAGATCTTGTTTCTGGAGGACACCCATTCTTATGGAATAAAATATGTATTGGCAGATTTTTGATTACTTTCAGAAAGCTGGGGTGTACCACACATACATGGCAAAGAAAAAAGAATCTTGGCCTGTCTGTTCTTTAGACTGTGTTTCAAGTCCTTAATTTAATTTAGCAAGACTGCATTATATGTTAGGAAGAGCCTAGGTTTTGAGTCAGAAAAGCAAAGTTTTGTGTCTGACTCACCATTTATTTATTTATTTATTACTAGGGTATTTATGCTGATTGGAGAAAGACAATGAGAGAGAGCGAGCAGAAAAGTGAGAAACACAACCTTGGGAAGATGGTTACACTGCAATCCCTTCTTGTCCATTTGTCCTCTAGGGATTTTATATACTCACACACCTGTCCAGCATGTTTTTCAGGCTACTGGGTCTGGAACTCAAACCACATATGACATCCAGTTGCCATAACCAGCATGCCCCTGGCTGGCCCAGTCATTACTTTTCAGTGTTTAATTTAACATGTGTCGCTGTGGCTGGCTCAGTTCAAGGTAAGGGGGCAAGCTAGAGGTGGCCAGGCATACAGGGATTGATTAGAGCACTCAGTAGCTTTATCATGCTCACAGTCCATTAGGGGAGGAAGAGCCCAAACCAAATGCCTACTAAATGAAGCACAGGAGACAAAGGGGTGCTCAGGATGTTATGAGTGTGCAAGCCCAGCTTTTGCTCTTAGAAGCAGGGGAGGCTGGATGGTGTACAGTAGCAGTTCAGTTATGTGAGGCAGATCCCCTGGGAAGGTTCTAGGTTCAGGTCTGGAGACCACCCTGAACATGCCAGGCATGTGTGTGCCCACGATCTGGGGCTGCTGCAGCAGAGGGTGAAGCATGGTACAAAGACCCTGTTGGACCTATGTTTCTCTCTCTTTCTCTGTATCTCTTACTCATGGAAGAAAGAAGTCCTCGTAAGTTTAAGTCCTAGAAAGTTTCCTGAAGGGGATGATAGTTGAACACAGTCTTAAAGAATAAAAGGTTTTGCTACTGGGAGTGGGACAACTTAAATAGTCAGAAGCTTTCTGTTCTCCAGGCTTCGTTTTCCCTGAATGTAGATGAGAGCACCACTATCTAATGGAGTTGTTGTGGGTATGGATATTCTAGCGCACTGGAGATGCCGTTTTGCTGAACATCAGCAATTTGAGCACTAATTTAAAAAAATACTTTGATAATTTGATTGATAGAATCGTATCTTAATGTTGTTTAAATGCATTTTATAATCGGTGCAGTTAAATATTTTTCATCAAATTTTTACGCGTTTATGTTTTTATTTTGTGAATCTTTTGATGAAATATTTTTCATCAAATTTTTACGCATTTATGTTTTTATTTTGTGAATCTTTTGCTCTTGTCCTTGGCACCTGAAAGCTCAAGCTTCAGAAGTCATTGAAATTCCTAGAGAAGTGACACACAATATAAAATAAATGGGATAAAAAGGACATGTCAAGCATCATAAATTCTAAATGGTGGGAAGACTCACAGAACTCGGTCAAGATGTACAGAACTGAATTTTTGTCAAATCCCATGAATTTTCTTAAACAGAACGAATAGTTGGGCTTATTTTTCTCTTATAATGAAGGTGACCCTTTAATATTAATTTTTTGCTTATTTATTTATTAAAATTGACAGAAGGGTATAAATGTATCATGTACAGCATATTGTTTTAAATTATATTTATATTGTAAAATAGCCAAATCAAACTAATTAGCATACACATTACCTCACATAGGAATTATTATTTTTTTTAATTTTATTTTTATTTTTTTTTTTTTTCCAATTTATTTGCATTCATTCACTGTACATCATTACAGCATACAAAATGACCCTGTTGGACCTATGTTTCTCTCTCTTTCTCTGTATCTCTTACTCATGGAAGAAAGAAGTCCTCGTAAGTTTAAGTCCTAGAAAGTTTCCTGAAGGGGATGATAGTTGAACACAGTCTTAAAGAATAAAAGGTTTTGCTACTGGGAGTGGGACAACTTAAATAGTCAGAAGCTTTCTGTTCTCCAGGCTTCGTTTTCCCTGAATGTAGATGAGAGCACCACTATCTAATGGAGTTGTTGTGGGTATGGATATTCTAGCGCACTGGAGATGCCGTTTTGCTGAACATCAGCAATTTGAGCACTAATTTAAAAAAATACTTTGATAATTTGATTGATAGAATCGTATCTTAATGTTGTTTAAATGCATTTTATAATCGGTGCAGTTAAATATTTTTCATCAAATTTTTACGCGTTTATGTTTTTATTTTGTGAATCTTTTGATGAAATATTTTTCATCAAATTTTTACGCATTTATGTTTTTATTTTGTGAATCTTTTGCTCTTGTCCTTGGCACCTGAAAGCTCAAGCTTCAGAAGTCATTGAAATTCCTAGAGAAGTGACACACAATATAAAATAAATGGGATAAAAAGGACATGTCAAGCATCATAAATTCTAAATGGTGGGAAGACTCACAGAACTCGGTCAAGATGTACAGAACTGAATTTTTGTCAAATCCCATGAATTTTCTTAAACAGAACGAATAGTTGGGCTTATTTTTCTCTTATAATGAAGGTGACCCTTTAATATTAATTTTTTGCTTATTTATTTATTAAAATTGACAGAAGGGTATAAATGTATCATGTACAACATATTGTTTTAAATTATATTTATATTGTAAAATAGCCAAATCAAACTAATTAGCATACACATTACCTCACATAGGAATTATTTTTATAGTGACAGCATTTAACATCCATTCTCAGCACTTTTTGAGACTACACATATTACTGTATTATTACTGTCATTACTGTATTTACCAGGCCAGATGGTCACTTAAACTTATTTCTCTTATCTAACTGTAACTTTTGTATTCTATAGTCAATATAAAGATCACACGCTAGCTCATCAGTAATCTGGTCTAGTCCCCAAGTAGAAATTCCACTGTGGCCCTGGAGACTCAGAAATGGGTGAGGTATCATCTATGTCCTAGAAGATCATATTCTAATAAAGACTGACATGTGAGCAGGTCTTTTTAATAAGTTGTCATAACTGCAAAGACAGGGCTGTACCAGTGGCTGCGGGAGGAGAATTTGTACCTTCCATCGAGGTTCAAGAAAGTGTTTCTAGAGAAGGGAACAGCCTGAGCTTACCCTTCAGACTTGCAAAAAGTATGTCTAGAAATGCTTCTCTTTTGTAGATTTACTCTGAGTAATTCCTTGTTTTCCTTGCAAGGTTCCTTATTTTCTGATCACAATGGGTAGCACAGAGAATGTGGGACTTCACAATCTAGTTTGGACATTCAGAGCATAGTGAGTGAAAGAACATAGTACTTTGGTGGTGAGACCCACTGTGTGCACCAGTGAACACTTACCCTTCTTCCCGGAGACCACCTGTAATGTATAGACTGGAAAGAGGTTAGGACTTGAGTAACGAGGATGTTGCTGGGTTTATCCAGGCAGGGCATTTGAAAGGGAGTTAAAGAAGAACATAGAGTTTGAAAGGATGTAAGGAGGTAGACTCATGAGAGAAAACGGCAGGAATACATGACAAAGGGCAGTTATTTAGGAGAACAGGCTGTGAATGTAGATACAGGGTGCAGACTTAGGCAAAATCCTTGTTTGTGAGCAGGTAGAAGGGTGACTAATTACAAAGTGAATCTGACATGCTAAGAATTGTCAGCAAGGACTCCTGGGTGGTCAAGTTGAGATACATGTACCATTCTCGAGAAGGGTAAAAGTTCAGCTGGTCCCACTGGACTACTACTGAGAATTGAGGAGGTCATTTTAGAGAGCTTAGGTTATATTGCGTCCTCCGATCATCTTCCAAGAAAAAAGAAAATGGAAAAATGATTTTGAGGGAGAAATGATGACTTTGTAAAAAAAAAATCACAGACCAATAAAGGAGTTTTCTGTAAAATTAAAAAGAACTACTAAAACAAATCTAGACCTCAATAAGAAGAGGATGATGCAAGTAAGAAAACAAAGGTGAAAAAAGGTAGAATTACCTTCTAGTGATGCTTGAAAAGACAGGAGAAAATAAAATAAAAGTATAGAATAGTTTCAAGCAAAATAAGGAACAGAAACAGAGTGAGAAATAAGGAGAATCCCAGGAGTCCATTTCTGGAGTATGAATTAGTGTAGCTTACAGGGGAACTGACTCAAGGAGGAGAGATTAAAGGAAAGATGCAGGGGCATGAGTAGAAAGTCTGGGGTTATGAGCAGGGAAGGCAAGATCATATATTATGTTGCATACTCCTTTCTACATGTTGCCTAAGAATGAATGTTGGTGGCTCCTGTCTTTAAATGTGGATTGACTATGAATACAATTTAATTTAGTGGCTATTTACTGGATGCCTATTAGATGCAATGCATTGCACTTAGGGCCGTGGGAGCTTGTCAGCGTCTGCCCTGGACTTAGCTCAATCTAAGAGGAAGCAGAAAGAAAGAGACAAAGAGACAGAGTCACAGTAGACACACTGGCCTAAGCCTAGGCAACCCAAGCAACTTGTGCTGCCCAGATAAACTGGGAGCCTTTATTTGTAGGGCAAAGCAACATTACACATGCGTATTTCATGACCTTTCATAGATAAGCTGATATGTTACAGTCAGTAAGAAGCAGGTAACAAATAACATTACTGATATTTCTGGTCTAGAGGATAGTGAGATGGCCATGTCACCTGGAAATTGTAGTCAGAATTTAAAGTGATGAAGATGAGCAGTTTGAAGCTAGAACAAAGAAGAGTTAGTTTGGATGTATTGATTAGACCAAGTCAAAATAAGTTTACCTTAATAACTGGTAATCTGGGACCATCAGATGGCATAATGTTTACATTGCTGGGCTTCCATGTCAACTGTGGCTCAAATCCTGGACCCAGCAGCTTCAAACTCACACCAGGCACTTGTGTCCCCAAGAGGAGAATTGACAAGAAGGGATTGTGGGGTGGTCATGCCCCCAGGGTGTTTCTCACCTTCTGTTTCTCTCTGTCTCTGGTGAGTACGCATGCCCTATAGCAAAAATCTCTCTTAAAAACAAAACAAAAAAAACAAAAAAAACCTGGTAATCTTTCTTTGTCAACAAAATTGAGTACATCTCCATGAGCAATAAGTCTACATATGTACCTTTGTTGTTGCTTATTGTCATAAATGCTTGACTTTCATAAGCAACTGTTAAATAGTAATGTCTGAACACTCACCTCTGACAGGAAGTATCCTATCAATTCCAGGCCAACTCTCCACAGTCTCCAGAGCTCCTTTGCACTTCACACTGGTACTGCTGATTTCAGAAATGGACTGGAAGGAAAAGCAAAGACTATTTGGCCAAATGTTTATGTTAC
>NW_006159829.1:6552515-6566458 GCF_000334495.1 Tupaia belangeri chinensis | reverse complement strand
TCCGATTTTTAAATTAACTTGCCTAAAATCTCACAGGCTATTAGTGCAGAGCTGGGCATAAAAATACACGTGAATAGAGTCAGTCATTCAAAAGCAGTCAACTAATAGTTCTTTACTAAATGGTTATGACAGTGGTGGTCAATTAAATAAAGATGCAAGCTCAGTTTGTTGTATAATTGCACATGTGGTATAATTTTCTAAAATATTTTGTTTAATAATTTGAATAGTTGCTGTATAATTTGAGCAATGTACCATCAAGAGGTGGAAGACAAGCCTTGAGTATAGTTTCATGTAAGATATTTTACATATTATACACACACATATATATATGTAATTATATATAAAAATAATATATACATATATATCATATTGCCACAAAAGTCATGATGTATTTTTCTGTTTTTATTTATATTTAAAATATATACATATACATGTATATATATACATGTATATATCACATATACAAGGAGAAAAGGGGAACTTCTATGCACTGAATTATGTCAAATTTATATGTTAATGACCTAGTCCCCAGTGTGGAGATCTTTGGAGATGGGTCCTTTAGGAGGCCATTAGGTTTAGATGAGTTCATGAGGTTGGAGCTCTCATGGTGGAATTAGTGGTTTTCTTTTTCTTTCTTTTTTTTCTTTTTTAAAAATTTATTTTACTTACCTTTATTTATTTATTTATTTATTTATTTATTTATTTATTTTAATTTGATGAGAAAGAGAGAGAGAGAGAGAAAGAAAGTGAGAAAACAAGCCTCCTCATCCAGGACTTGAACCGTATAGTTGGCCATGTGGGAGTCCAATGCCTTTAACTACCATGCCACCTGTCAGCCTGGGATTAGTGGTTTTCTAATCATGGGAAGAGCTCTGCTTCTATCTCTACCACCTGAAGACACCATGAAAGGGTAGTCCTATGTAAGCCAGAAAGAAATCCCTTACCAGGAATTGAATCAGCCAGCGCCTTGATCTTAGACTTTCCAGCCCCCAGAACAGTGAGAATGAATGTCTGTTATTCAAGCTACCCCCTCTGTGGTATTTTGTTGTAGTAGCACCAGCAGACTAATATAGGAACTGACATTTCGAGTACCGTTTTGTGCCAATTATGTTAGGAAAGTTACAGGCATTGTTTTATTCTATATTCATCCACCTTGTGAGTTGTTTTTTATTTCCGTTTCTAGAAGTGAGAGCATAGGAACATTAAGTAACTTCTCCTTGGTCATATATTAGCACATGATTAGGCAAACCTGGATCATTCAGGTCTCCAAAACGTTCTCTTTCAGATCACAGACTCTTCGAATTGTCACTCACATGTTAAATAATAATCTTTCCCCTAAAATCGTCCTATGGGTCTAAGGTAAGTTTTGATTAATCTGAAAAATAGTTTCTGCTTTTAAAGACAGTTTGGAAACTTCTTATTTTGTCTAACATATCTAAAATAGCTTTGAAACTTTACAGTTATTGCCTGAACCTATGAAACATGCATAGATGTGCATTGGAAGGATGGTAGTATGGGGGTGTCTGTTTTAGGTCAGGTTTGTTCAGGCTCAGAACCCAGGTTGAGGATTTGAGTGCAAGGAGTTTTTTTTTTTTTTTTTTTTTTTTTAAAGGAAGGTCTCCAAGGGATTGGCAGGAGAATGGGAGAGTGGGACAGGGATCAAAAGAAAGCAAGCAAGGCTGACAGTTCAGATGAAGTCTCAGCCTCAGCCTGAACTGCAGGAGCTTTCAAGCTGAAGTTGCACCTGGGGGTTTATTTTGGGGCAAGAAAGATGAACTTTCATATCCTTGCATCAGCTAATTAGGGGTCACGAGCCTTCCCAAAGGGGCATAAACTGTCAGATATTTTTTCTTCCTTTTATAGATAATTGACTAGAGTAGCCTAAGGACAGTTCTCTGAAGAAGGCCACAGTAGCAGAGCATCATACATGCAGAAATTATGGATGGGCACCCAGCATTGACAAGGGGAAGGGGCACTGAGAGTGTCGACTGTAGGATTCTCAAACTGAGCCCAACCTGAAAGCAACAATGCCCCTACTCCATCTCCAGATCAGTCCGTGTTATATGTTGTCTCTGGACAGATTAATGTTTTCCTTCTTATTCATATTCACCTTAACACCTCCAATGAATTTAATCTTCCTTGCAATCGACTTTTCTGTTTTTTTTCTGTATCTGTATCAGAGAAGCAGACCAGTACTACAAGGAATAGGTTTGTGCAATGCAGGCTGGCTTCTTGTAAGGCAGGTGGGAGTTTCTGAACTCAGAGGAGGTCTAGGGGGTCTCCTAAAGGCCTTACAGAGAATTAGGAATGGCTCACTAAGGATTATTTTACTTTTGATTAAAGTCAACTGATTAGAAGTCTTAATCACCTCTGTTGTAAAATACATTTACTGTAGTGCCTAGAATAGAATTTGATTGGATCAGAGTGGAGGTTGGTATCTGCTACACGATCCTGTGGCCTCCCTTCCTCTCTCCAGTTCCCAGGAGAGAATATTCCTTCCAGCCCATCCTAGTCAAAACATACTAGAAGGGAACATCTAGGGCCTCCAGGTCAATCTAGTCATTTGACTCACCAAATCCATTACAGCTTGTTGATCTTTCGGGAAGAGATCTCCTTTCTGGAGTGACTCCCTTACTGATTGATGGCTAGGAAGCAGTCATTCCAAATGGTTCTCAGTCCTCCAAGCGCTTGTACTTCTCCCGTTTCTTGCCTCATAACCTCCCTCATGTGGAGGTACACTGATCATAACCTCCACAACTGTGGTAAAATAAATCTCTGTCATGGGAGCCTCCTAGTCTGGCATTCTGTTATGATGACCTAAGCCGACTAGCACAGCTAGTGTGAAAGACAACATGGCCTGCATTCCAGAACTAAGCAGACTTCTGGGCAGGGAGCATGGAAAGGTTGGCTGATGAGAGATCTAAGAGGAGCATGATTGGAAGATCAGAGGCAAGGAAGCCCGAGAAAGAGGTAGTTCATGAGACCACAGTGGTGGGCATGCTGTGGTTGGCTAATCTATGGATTTCATGATGTGCTCTCCAGAGAGGTGGTACTCAACCACCACACAAATAAGATGTGTCCTTGGTGTCTTCAGTCCTCGACTACTCCAGTGCTCTGTGTCTGCACAGTGAGTCTTAGAACACCTATCCCTGGGCCCCACAGCAGGGCCCCACACTCTCCAAGGCCTTTCTAACTTCCATTGTTCCTTAATATGAACTGTCAGCCATGAGGCCAACACTGAGCTCTTGATATGGCACCATGAGGAGATGAAGCAGCCACTAGGGGAGTTTGTTTATGTTGGATTTCTTGTACTCCAGAGGGACAGTGATTTGTCTTCACTGAAAGTGACATTACATGTTTCCTTTTTCTTATCTCAGTGTTTTTCTTTCTTTCTTCTTTCTTTCTGTCTTCTCTCTCTTTCTTTTTTTTCTTTTAAGAGAAATTTTTTCTATGGGGTACATGCACTTACCAGAGAGACAGAGAGAGATAGAAAGTGAGAGTGCATGCCCCCAAGAGGGGATGGTCATGCTGCAATCCCTTCTCCTCCATTCCCCTCTTGGGATTTTGGGCACACAAGTACACATGCCTGGTGTGTTTCAAGCCACCCGGTCCAGGACTTAAACCATGATTAGCCATGAGGGAGTGCAGTGATGTGACCGTCATATCATCTGCTGGTCCCCCCTCAGTGCTTCTTCCAGCATCGTTGTCCCACACATTTCCTCTGACTTTGAGGTCCAGTCTATGTAATGGGGGAGTTCCAATAGGCACATGACCGTTGGCTCTCATTAGGCCACATTTCTATTTTTTTCTCCAGAACTAGCCAGCCTAACAAAATAGTGAAATGCCTTATTAATGTTCGACTAGTCTCCCCACTCAGCAATGACAGCAAGGCTTAAACGTGTTGCTCCCTTCCTGGAAGCAGAATATAGACTGAACCAATCTGAGTCTGATGATCACAGTGGCGCCAACCTGCATGGTTATGCAACTTCCTCTTCAATTCTCTGTGTGACAGAGCAGATAACAAGGCATTTGAGACCATCTGAAGTCAGGGTTGCTACTCATTTGTAATATCAACTATCTCTTTGGCTACAGAATTGTAACTCAGTGTTTCTTCTTTTTCATGTGTGCATATTTGAAGTCTGTACAAATAGTACTTTTATTATAAAAGATGAGGTGCCAGTGGCCATAACTTAGATAACTTGTAAAATGTATTTCTCAACCCTCCTTTTTTGTTGGCCCCTACTTATGTCTTCACACTTCCAGGCCCACAGAGTTGCTCCTGAGAAATAACTTAGCAGAGCTAATTGAATGTGTCTGAATAGGCATATCTTTTTTTTTTTAATTTTTTTTTTTTTATTTTTGAGAGGTTTTTGGTATAGGGCGCATGTGCTCAACAGACAGTCAGAGAGAGACAGAGAGACAGAAAGCGAGAAATCACCCCCCAGAGGAGATGGCCATGCCGCAATCTCTTCTCCTCCGTTCTCCTCTCGGGATCTTGGGCATGCATGCACATGCGCCGGGCGTGAGTTTTAAGCCACCAGGTCTGAGACACAAACCGCAGTCGACTACATGGGAGTCCAGTGACATAGCCATTACGCTAACTGCTGGTCCCTGAATAGGCATATCCTAGCAGATGGACAACTAGGTGCTTCTCCTCTCTCCTGGTGCATAGCATGAAGAGCTGAAGCCCATGTGTGTCACATGTGACAAGAGAAAGAAGAAGCTGTGTGGGTGTTGCAGAGTGACCTTCTGTCTGTGAGGGGTTCACTAATTGTTTGGGAGCCTCTCTAGCCACTCCAGACATCTGCTTCCTCCCTTGCAGAGTGGGCGATTGTGTGGCGTGCTCTCTGGGATTCTTTGACTCTGGGTGACAGAAGAGTGTTTTACAACTTCCCCAGACTCCTGCTTTATATTTGTATCACTTATTGTACAAAAGGTGCCTGAGGCTTTCCAATGTGTAAGGCATAGTTCTAGACACTGTGGAAGTAAGACAGGTGATGGGGAGAAAACAGACGTTTATTCTGGGATTTCATGTTTTTTATTTTATTTAACCCTCACAGCAGCTTCCACCATAGGTTACTACTCCCATTCCCCTAATATGACTTTGCCACTAACTTGGGGGCACAAACTCACTAACACTTCTTTTTCATTCTTTCTTTCTCTTTCTTTCTTTCTTTCTTTCTTTCTTTCTTTCTTCTTTTCTTCCTTCTTTTCTTCCCTCCCTCCTTCCTCCCTTCCTTCCTTCCTTCTTCTTTCTCCTTCTTTCTTTCCTTTTCTTTTTTTCATCTTTTTCTTTCTTTCATTTTTTCATCTTTTTCTTTCTTCTTTCTCTTTCTTCTTTCTCTTCCTTCCTTTCTTTCTCTTTCTTTTTCTTGTTCTTTTTAAAAAGTTAGTTAGTTTGTTTTGCTATAGGGCACACACACTCACCAGAGAGAGCAGGAAAATGAGAAATTTTCCCCCTAGAAGATGGCCATGATATAATCCCTTCTCCATTCCCCTCTTAGGTTCTTGGAGGTGTTCAGCATGATTTTCAAGACACTGGCTCTGAGACTCAAATCGAGCAGTTGGCCATGTGGGATCCAGTGTCTTAACCTCCATGCCACCTGTAGCCTTCATACCCATGGACATCTCTTAAAGTTCCTTGCATGATTGTTCTAAACATTGTTAGCTTCCTCTTGAGGTCTCCCCAAATTCTAGTTTGCTAAGTGTTCTGGATTCTATAAATGCCAGGTAGTCACAGAGTGGAAAATCGATTTGTCCAGTTGTGCAAAACTTCAAGTGCTGCTCTACAAAGACAATAAGCAGTAAGTTCTCCTCTCATGTTTCCTCTTTACACACATATTAATAATGAAGATACTGACATTCAGAAATCTTTTCTTTTGAGAGATTTTTGCTATAGGGCGCATGTGCTTGCTAGAAAGACATAGAGAGACAGAGAGACAGAAAGCGAGAAATCACCCCCTAGAGGGGATGGCCATACCACAATCCCTTCTCCTCCATTCTCCTCTTGAGATCTTGGGCATGCATGCACACATACCCAATGTGAGTTTAAGCCACCGAGTCCGGGACTTGAACTGTGGTCGACTGCGTGGAAGTCCAGTGACATAGGCATTACGCCAACTGCTGGTCCCAACATTCAGAAGTCTTAAGGAATTGATGCAAAATATTATCACTATCATGTGGCAGAAGCAAAATTTGAACTCAAGTCTCTGAAGTAATTGTAAATTCCTTATGTTATGGCTTAGAGCTTGTTTAGATGAAGAACAAGAAACAAGATCATCCTGCGGAAGTCATGAATTGACTGCAGCATCAACTGTAAGTGAAAGTAGATGATGTCCAGTGCCTACTACAGAACCACAAGCATGAATAGTGGGATTCCTCTGCTGGCCAAGGAGGAATTTGCAGGAACTGGAACCCAGCTGGGTCTTGAATGTATAACAGATAATAGCAGAGAATTCCTAGTGGGGTGACATCCTAGGTATGGCTGGACAGAAGACTTGGCCTCTTTGTAAAATACTGGACTCAGAAAAGCCATATTTTCAGTTAAGATAGGATGAGGGTGGAAGCAGCTTAGCCAACTCAGCCAAGTTAGCCAAACTACTTTCTGCCAGAGCTGGGAAATCAATAATAGTGCCCAGACTCTGGTAGGGTTGCCACGCATCAAGTCCTATTTGATTCTTACAATAAATTGTATGGTAGCTATGATTATTCTCATTTTTAGTTTTTTGCATTCCCTCAAAGTTCATGAAACAAATTTTATTTTGCCTATTCTATATCCCTTAGGATGAGGTGCTCAAGGAAGCAAGGTGTTTAAATTTTGTCTTTCATTGGAATGTAGATATTTAGGTCACTCTCGTGTCCTTCCTGCAGTTGGAGATCATTAATTATCTTTTGGAAAATTACTTCTTGTCCTCTTTAGTTACCTTTCAGTAAAACAAACACAGCCTATGATTCTATTGAACTGAGCGTTTGTTTTTTTGATGTAAATTGAGCATATCTTTCTCTTGATTGGCCTTTGAAGAATTATTCCTTCTAAATGTGGATTTGTACTGGATTTTTGTTGCACTCAGAAAAAGTAATATTTAAGACTGCTCAATTCAGACTTAGAGAAAGAAATCTCAAGAGAATGATTGCACTGTTTGACCAGGTAGTGAAAACTCTGGTCTATAAGTAGACAGAAGATCAGGGTGTGTCCTGAGGAAATAAGGGTTCCTGCCTCCTCTCTTTCTGCATCAGAAAGGCAGTCAGCATGTGCTATATGTGGGCAGTGAGCAGGGAAGGGACCTTCTTTCTGTGCACCAAGAAATGGCCATTTGGTTTCTGAAGGGGAAATTGCCAGATATTTCCCATTGGTGAAAGTTGGCTCCTTCCTACACCTAGAAGCCTGCAAATAGAAATCTTGAGATTGGGTTAATAATTTGTGCACAACCTTGGAAGCAATGTGAGCCACTCTTTGCTTTACTCTTTCTTATTCTCAAGCATGGACCATATGCTGTACTGAGATATTTTGGGGAGAAGTTAAGGGAGGAGACTGTGTCCAAGATTAAAACATGGTACTTTCTGTAAAAGAAACTCTGGAGTAATCGATGGGTAGAGAAGGAAGAACCTGAAGCCAGAGCAGGTTAGTGGAACCTATAAACAATGTCCTGGCAGTTATGGAGACTTGGGGGAGAGGGAAGCCCCAGAAGAAAGACTAGATATCCAGTCAAATCCACAGTCATGGGGATGAGTGTTTATTCAGTTTGACTAATAAAGAAGACATGCCTTTAATCTGTTCCCCAAATAGTGAAGTGGAACAAACCAATAGTATTTTTGAGTTAAGAATCACAATAACAGCAATGCTTATTATGTATCACACATTTTGTTTTACATTTACTGGCTCATTTAATCTTTATAGCAATCCTGTGAGGAAACTGAGTCACAGTAAAATTAAGTGACCTGCCGAGAGATGTAAGTAATGAAGGTGGGAATTAGTTTCATAAGTAACTTATTTTCTTCTTTTACAGACGAGCAGTCTGAGTTTCTTACTGGAAGTGATCTGGTATTCAAAGGCTGATTGTGACTTCAGATCTGTGCTCTTTTCATCCCTTTTGCTTGATGAAAGAAGTGGGAGGAACCAAGGTCTAATACCTGACCGATGCTAGATTCAGTTTTAGAAAGTTTCCATCTTGTCTGCACATCCTAGTTCCTGTTGCCTTCATATCCCGTAGAAATCAACCCCATACTCAATTGCATGTACACACACATACATAAATATGGCTATGCGCCCCTACACATAAACACATACATGAACACACATGCACCTACAGACCTACTCACCTATATATACACATTCATGCATGCACACGTACTTATACAAATACGCACACATATATGCATTTACACACACACACACATACACACATACACACACAGAGATCTTTCAGTGCTAAATTATTACTGCTTGGGCGGTGGCATAGAAGATAGGCTCACCCAGATTGTGGCTGATTTTTGTTGGTTTTAGAGGATTCTGAAATTTTGAAAGGATATGGTTGGTTACAAATAGATGTTTAAAAATGTTGAATCACCTTCTAAATGGATGCTCCTTCCTTAATAGACCTATACCAATCGCTTAAATGCCGTAATGTCTCCCACCAACAGGCTCCCAGCTCCTGCTCTTGGCATTTCAAAAGGCTGACATGAGTTGATGTCTCCTGCAGAGAAAATACTCTAAAGACAGAGTCTTCATGTAAATTACATGGAATTAGATGAAGAGCAGAGGAAGAGACTTCATAACACAGAAATGAAACAATCTACCAAATAAATTGTGGGACTTGTGTGGCATGGGGACTGGGGCTGACCATCCTAGGAGTTTGACAGATGTACTGGTGGAGTGATCTTCGAGTCTCTGAACTTGAGTTTTTTTTACCTGAGACAAAGGGAGTAAGCGTCCTCCGTTCTGCAGATGGCATGAGGGTTAGCAATCATCTTGCTAGGTCTAACCCAGAGCAGGGATAGAATTGAAGATAATAATAAAAAAAAAAAAACAGGTAGCTAAAGTTACCACTAATTACACTTCCAAAAATGGAATAAAAGTGATAAAGACACTTACGGACAATTCCTTGCCAGTCTCTTGAAACTGTGAGAAGGTTTTTGCAATCTCCTAAAAATCCTCTTGATTTTTAAGATTTCAAGCCAACTAGTATTCATTGGGCTCATGCGGTATCAGTAGGAATAATGTGAGCCCATCTTCCTAGTAACATTGAGAGACAAATGGATGCCCCCATTTTGCAAAAGACTGAAACAAGGACTTTGCACAAGTCCTTGAAAACAAGGATTGGTCCTTGGGTTATCTGAGTCTGCCCAGGAACTTGATGACTCAGTCTAGTTTCACAAGAACATCCAAACTTTGTGGCCTTCAACTTACCCATTGGTAGTGGAGGAGAAAAATGGAGGATGTAGGAATCACATAGGATTTGTATTTAGGGAGGAGCCTGAACCCCTTTCTGCACATCAGGATCACCTAGAGTGCCTTCAAAACCCATAGATCCCATGCTGCATCCCAGACCAACTCAGTCTGAATTTCTAAAAATGGCACCAAGGTGGCAGATTTTAAAGCTCTTGGTGATTTTTCCTCACAGCCTAGCTCGAGAACTGTGGATCTGGGGTCTCTGTAGGTTCCACATATACACTGTTAAGTTTATGTCAGTGTTTCCTAACTTGATTCCCACTGAGCATCACCTGAAGACTTTGTTAATGCTGAATTCAGGGGTCTTCCCTAGAGATTACAATCCAATCTTCTCCATCTAAGGTGGCAATTTAGACTGAGATTTTTACCCTGTGAATTTACAGGATTTTTATTTTGTGTCAAATTGGGAAATCTAGACTTCGAGTAAGGCTTTGACTCCATTTTAAAGGATGTACTCCCAGATGGAATGGTGAGTTGTTATTACTTGTAGTTTACTTAGTTAAGGCTTACATAATAGAATCACAGATTGCCTTTTAAAATAAGACTTAGAGATTACCTACTCTTAGGTCCTTGTTTTGTACTTGAGGAAACTGAGGCTCAGACATAACTTCTCTAAAGTTACAAATTAAACCAGCTTGAGAGCAGGCTGAGAAGCCATACCACTGCTCCCATTCTGTTGACTTTCTCCTGGGGCAGGATCAGCTCTGTAAATTCTAAATCATTGAGCAGCTAGAGCAGTCAGTGTTTCCTAGCAGGCAGCCACAATTGCTTTCCCCTAATATATCCTTATGACAAGGTGGTGGTCTGAAGAAGGTCTCCAGAGTAACATAAAGCAGATTCCCCTCAGGACCACATGTGATGGGCCAGGATAATCCATTCTGGTGGACATCTACCCTCTGCTCAAGCAACTGAAAATCTTCTTCATTATTAACTCATTAATCACCATAAGCAGTGGCAGCACTGTTAAGCCCCAAGGAAAGACAGCCAAGTACTGGCATTGGTTTCTTGCACTGTGATAAACGCATTTTTGGGACATCTTCATGGTTAATTATTAGGAGTGTGTTCATCTGCCCTGATGCCATGTGGAATCCTCACTGAAGCTCTTTATTATCCTCATGGATAATTAGCAGATTTGACTAAGGATGAACTTGGCAGAGACAGGTGGTTTAAGCCAAGGGATATTGGGTGAAGGGTATGGTTTTTGACTAAGGATAAACTTGGCAGAGACAGGTGGCTTAAGCCAAGGGATATTGGGTGAAGGGTATGGAAAGATTACTCAAGTGCATCAGCAATAAAAAGTTCAGGACCAGCCTATGTCTTGGTGGTTAAAGCAGATACCATATGGCTGATTGCACAGTTCAGATCCTGGATCAAGTGACTTGAAAAGCACACCTGTGTGTGTGTGTATACATGGGCCCATCCTGAAAAGAGGGAGAAACAGAGGAGTAGGGATTCTGGCATGACCATGCCTCATGAGGGGAAGGTATTTTCTCTCTCTCTATTTCTCTCCAATGAGGGCATGTACCTTTCAGCAATTTTTTTAGAAAGTTCAAGTCTGATATCTGATGCTTTCCATCTCTAGACTTTGGTTTTCTTTTTTATTTTTTTCTTCAGAAAAGTAATCTATTATTACATGCACTGTTTAGTAGTGACTTGTGGGATGAATCACCCTGTGAGGTAAAAACACTCAGCATTTATTTATGCAGAGAAGATTGTCCCCAAGCTAGACCAAGATGTGTCCAATCTGTGCAGACTCATGTCTTGTCACCTTTAATGATATTCATTGAACATGTGCCTTACATTGTTAAACAACAGAGTTGTGTAATAATGAAAACTGCTTAGCAACATTAGGAAAAGGCCTAGTCTTGCATTGAGGGAAGGTGAAAAAGAGGCCTAATGGTGTAGCATATAGATTATCTGCTAGGTCGATTGAAAATTCAGCCCCACCTAACTCACTATCTCACTTAGAACTTCTGTAGGGGTCCAACATCATTCTCCTGGGAAGACCATTCATTGTGCTTTCAAGCTTCTTCAGGATGATTTTTCACCATTGGCCCTCTGAATGCCTTATTAAAATACTGCACTTTGATAACATTTTCTTTTCTTTTTTTCTGGTTATATTTACTCTGCCTATAGGTTGTTAGCAGGTGCTGACTGACTGGCTCAGCCCTTAATAAGGCCCCAGGCATTTAGTAAGTATTAGTTATCTGTTCTCTCCACTTGCATTCTATGCATTGAGGTGATCAGACATGCAGAGCCCCTTCCCCTCCCACAAACCAGCATTATTCCATTCTACACATGAATGTTAGCTTTGCTTCCCCCACCTCCCCTCCAGTTCTGAGTGAAACTTGTAATTCTAATTGAAAAATCAACTCCGACATCTTACCCTCTGAGAATGTCTCAAGCCCAGAGTGTGTTCTCTTCACCTCTGAACTCAAAGGGCACTCACACACACTTCTGCTGCAACTCATACCAGGCTGACAGCAAGCAGTCCAGAGTTCTCAGCTGCCCTTGTTACAACATGTGCAATTTGTCAGCAGGACTCATCATCTTTGTGTCCCTGGAATGTTTGCACGTAGTATGGCTAAGCTAATAGCTTGCAATGAGTGAATGTGTATGATTGTGTGGGTGTCAGTATGTTAACTGTTCTAAAACTCTGTGCTATTTGTTTTATCGGTTAAATGTTTTTTGTTTTGTTTTGTTTTTTAATTTTGGAGTGGCCAATTTTTTTCTTTTTTAATTTACTTTTTTTCTTTCTCTTTTTTTTTTTTAGAACAGTTAGTTTTGTATATTTAAGTCAAAGTCTTCATAAAGACAAGAAATACATGGCTTGGTGGTTAATTCAGCTAGACCCCACATGGCTGTATGATTGAAGGCCTGGCCTCAGTGGTTTGAAAAGCCAAGCTTGCATGAATACCTCAAATCCTTAGAAGAATAAATGAAAAAGAAAGGATTGAAGCTCAATCACCCCTCATGGGGCAGCTGGTGCTCTCAGTTTCCTTCTCTCTCTCTCTATCCCTGTTAGGTGAGCGTGCATGACCTCTGGCAAATTTAAAAAATAAAATAAAATAAGTTAAACTTTTGGCAAGCACAACCTAACCAACAATGGGTTAACAGTCCAGGGTGGTTGATATAGCATTACATGAAGCAGGAGTCTGGCCCTGTGGTCTAATGTTAAAAGGAGCTGGATCTCACATGGTCAAGTACAATTTGAATTCCAGTCCCAATGGTTTGAAAAACACACTGAGTATGTATGCTTGCATGCGCAAAATTCTGACAGGATAAAGAAAGATAAAGAGATGGAGGAGAGGGGATTATGGTATGACCACAACTCATCGGAAGCTTGCTTCCTCCCTCTCCTCTCCGCCTCTGTCTCTTTATCTCTCTCTCTGATAAGTGCACACACTTCTAGAAAAAAAAAAAAAAAAAAAAAGGAAGCAGGACTTGTGCCAGAAGACTGGGACTCCTGAATTCTTCCCCCTTCTTCTTCTAGTATTTATTTATGGGCGTGGATATATATATAAAACCACTTCTGTTTTTGAGCTGGGGAAGAGTGGGAGCTCAGACAGGGACAAGTAAGCCAAAAGAGAAAGGATAAGATGGGGTCTCTGTGTTTTTCCTTGCATTTCCCACAAGTGATAAGTACTCCTTATGCTGGTCTCTGCTTTAAATTATACAGAACTCTATGGGGGCAGTGTTCTTATCCAGTTCTGTATTGTCAGCATCTGTCACATGGCATACCTTCAATAAATATTAATTAAATCAAAGGACAATTTACCATTTTTCCAGTGTTTATTTTCCATAGTCCTTATTCCCATGTTGTAAGTTATTTAGATGAGAGATGTGCAGTCAGTGGAACACTCCTAAAAATCTTCTGAGTTGAATGCCTCCAACAACCCCAAGGCTAGGGATTTATTAGTAGTTAATTCATGATACACTCCTGTACTACAAGATTGGGGAAGCAGAATGTCTTGGGCAAGAAACATAAAACTTCTGGTTACTAAAATTGCATCTTTATTATGGATTAATACACTGTCGTTCTCCTGCTAATTTAGCCTCTCTAACTTACTCTACATTTGACTGTCTGTGAGTAGACTGAGGGTATCTTCTTCTGGATTGTAAGGCTGTGGCTCAGCACCTGTACTACAGTAAACTGGCTGAGTTTCCCTGTGGCAGTGTCCCCAGACTATATGCATCCACAAAACACACAATTATTTGCACACACAAATGTGCATGTACTTAAACATGTATGTGTGTGTAGCTAATCTCCTATGCTAAGTACATGTAAGTCACTATTTTAAACTTAACATAAGCAGTGCCCATATTTTTATTGGAGTTTTACCCTACTTGTAAATCCCGAGTGCTAGTGCATAAAGTAAGCTGCTCTGGTCTCTCCGGGCTGACTTTGGAAATTGCCTCTATGGGTGGACCTGGCCAGTACAGCCTCTATGACTCAGGCCTACCAGCTCGTTGGACCACCTGAGGGTGGGGCTGG
>NW_006159829.1:6533842-6552497 GCF_000334495.1 Tupaia belangeri chinensis | reverse complement strand
TGGATGTTTTTCACATCCTGCAGAAAAGGAACACAAGACAGCTCCAATTCTTTCGGGCTTAAAGACATGTACGACGGGACTTTAAAACATTTATGGAAAGGGACCAGCACGTGGCGTGATGGTGAAGGCATTGGGCTCCCACATAGCTGACCATAATTTGAATCCTACACTCTGCAACTGAAACTGATTGACTAAAGGCTGTACAAACACAAGAGATGGGTGGAAATGCCAGATGTGGTGTGCGCGGAGGAGTGGGACCTAAGGAAGGACATTTGGAGGAGGGATATGGAGGCAGGGCATTGACGGGATGGGGAGGTGTGGTGTTATCTGTTGAAGATATTTTGATCAACGGGTCTGGGGAGAAATGTTCACATATTGAAATGTTCACTTTGTAAGCTAAATAATGTGATTGAATGTATAAAAAATTTTAAAAAATTAAATAAAGTAATTCTTAAAAAAAAAAAAAATCACACAGGGCACTTATGCCTGTGACTAAAATCCCAAGAGAAGAAAGGGTTGCAGCATGACCATACACCTTGAGGGGTGATTTCTCACTTTCTCTCTGTCTCTCTCCAGTGACCACATGCACCCTATGGAAAAAATCTAAAAAGCAAAAACAAAATCAAAACAAAGCAAAACTTAAAAACCATTTATGGAAGAATGGAAGGAAAGTATAAGTTTATTCTGGTGCAAAAATTTTGAAATCCAAGCAGAATACACATTTTCTAAGAATTGTTCTTGGAGACCCCTCATATTTTCGGATTCCTTTACATCTAAGGATTCTAGTCCCTATGTTCATCATTCTGAATGGTCTATAAACAATCGTATTGGCAGAAAGATCTTCTGGAAGTTAAGTTTGCTTAACACTAAAACATCTGTTTGAAAGATGAAAAATCACCTGCTCTTTCAAAATGATCGTCTTTATGCTGCCAAGAATCCAGATGTATTATTTGCAAACCTGGAGCAAGATGAGTGGATTTTCCCCCTTCTAATCTGACTGTTTGGTGCTTTAAAAACTGTCCCAGAAGCACAGAAGTGAAACAGTCAGACTCTCACTTTTCTTCTTGCTCCAAAAGGCCCGTGGGTGGGTCTTCTCCATTATTTAAATTCCTTCATCGACTCTAACTGAGCCCAGAAACTGTCAGGCTGAAATACTGCGGGCACAACTGGTCTCACATTTTTAGTTTTAATGGAAGGCTTTGGAAGTTAAAGATTTGTAACTATTCCCCAACCCAGAAAGTTCAAATATATTCTTAGACTCTGTATTTTCATTGTTGGTTGTTGCTCAAATGGAAACTTTTTGAGCTGATTAAATTTTATCATCAGCACTTGTACCATTTTTAAGAGCTCTTATAGGACAATTCCAGTGGTCACGCACTATGCTAGTTTGCTCAGAGATGAATAAGTCAAGGTCTCCACTCTCAGAACCATGTAATACTGGGGACATACAAAAATTTCTTTTATGTGAGGCATAATGAAATAAGTGCTTAAAAGAGGCACAGACCAAGGTTTTTGAGCCCAAAGGAAAAGGCATAATTCTGTCTGGGAAAATCAAAGAAGGATTCTCAAAAGGGTTTTTTTTTGTTTGTTTGTTTGTTTTTTTTTCCTGAGATAGATAGACCTTCACAGAGTCTTGTCAGCTAAGATCCACTCCAAAGACTTTCCCTTTCTGCATATGCATCCAGTGTGCTCAGACCAACCTGGGATCTAACCTCTGACTTTTCCCTGTGGTTTCCAGCATTGCAAAGTGGCACCCCTCCCACCTCAAATGTGCTACTGTGGTCAGTCTTCAGATGTAATGGTTTTTGTTAATTGAGTTTAAAGTGATATGAGAGAGCAAGGAAGAGAAGAAAAACTGAAAATCTAGAGTATGACAGGAATAAGGCTTGGAGACAGAAAACCAGATTTTACATGTGATGATAAGTGGACAATAAACCCAAGATGATTTGAAAGTTCATGTCAAATAAGGGGACCAGCAGTTAGTGTAATGGCTATGTTGCTGGACTCCCATGTAGTTGACCGTGGTTCGCGTCCCGGACCCGGTGGCTTGAGACTCGCACCGGGTGCGTGTGTGTGTGTGCCCAAGATCCCGAGAGGAGAATGGAGGAGAAGGGATTGCGGCATGGCCACCCCCCTGGGGGGTGATTTCTCGCTTTCTGTCTCTCTGTCTGGCGAGCGCACGCGCCCTATAGCAAAAACCTCTCAAAAAAAAAAAAAGAATTCATGTCAAATAAGAACAGCTCAGCGTCTTTCTCTCCAGTTCAGGTATATGTGAGTTTTGAGAGATGAGCAGATAGGAGGAGGAGGAGCAATCTCTTAATTTTCCTTCCTTATGGCTTTAAAATTTTTTGTTTATTTTTTATTGATATATTTTATTTTCTTTTATACATTCAATCACTATACATCACTTAACTTGTAAAGTGAATTTTTGAACATGAACACATTTCACACCAGTCCATTTGGGGATACTATACACATTGTCATCAACGGGTAATAATCCATTTCTATGTCTCATAAATGTCTTGCCTCTCTATTTTTCTCCTTAATGTCTTTCCTCACACTCTTTTTTACTCTTTCTCCTTATAACCTACTATACACGTGCACCTCCCAGTCTACATACCCATGTTCTATAATATTATGTGCCTCCCTGTCCATTCCCATCTTTCATGCCTTCCAGGTTTGTATATTCTATTCCTTCTGCCTGGAATGCTTCCTTCTTCTGCCCTTCCCCCTGAATAATGCAATCCTCTCACTATTTAAGGTTTCACTTAAGGTCACCCCATTAGGAAACTTGTTATTTTTCTGTGAACAATTTTATATTCTTCATCTTCTGGCTGTAAGTGACAGAACCCAACTGAAACGTGTGTGGTCATCAAAGGGGAACTGTTGGTTCCCATAAGTAAGATAAGGAGATGATGGATATTGTTTTAAGGTTTAGCCATTAGGGTGTTGGTGTGCTTCCTCCCATCCCACCCCTGCTTTTGGCCCCCTTTGTCACAATGGGATCCTTGTGTGCAGAGGCAGATTGGTCCTTGGCAATGCTGGGTCTTTCTTGCTCTTACAGGGCAGAATCCTAAATGACAGAAACCCTCTTTCTGGTGTATATATACTAAAATATCATAGTAAGGCTTGGCTGTCCCTGGTAGATTTATGTGCCTAAACTTAAGTCATCTACAATCAGGAGAACTACAGAGATGATCGATTGCTTAGCCCCACTCAAACCACAATGAATAGATTTCCCACATGAAAGAGAGCTTCTGTTATCAGGAGAAAGGGGGAAAGGTAAGCCGGATAAGCAGAAACATGTAAACAAAAACATCCATATTATACTCTACTCTCACAACCTTTATCATACCAACTTCATGGTTTACCAGTCTGTCTCTTCCAGACTGTAACCCTTTATAACTGTGATGGGGACCAACCTATTCAGGCAGCTGGTGCCAGGAGCGTATGAGTAGACCCAGTAAGTCACTCTTGAGTGAATGAATAAATATACCAGTGACACAAATGGATCAGACAATATCGTTTCCACGGTACACTTTGAACCCATCATCTCTAACCTGGCCTGTCTTAGTAGCCTTTTAATTAATCTCCATCACAGCCTTTGCCTTCATTACTCCATTCTTTACACAACGGCCAAGTCAATATGTAAAAATGTATATGAGGACATTGGTTCCTCTGATTAAAGCCTTTCCTTTGTTTAGAATATTGAACAAATATTTTTTTCAGGACTTCTAAAGTCCTTTACAATCTAGTTTTTATCTGCTTCTCTAGCCCCATGACTTGCTACTGTCACCACCCACAACTCCAATCATTGCTCCTACCTCACTGACAATCACAGTTTGAATTACTTTTAGTTCCTCAAAAATGTCAGATTCTCTTTTCCTCTCAAGTCTGGGTACCATCTTCCTGGGGTACTCTTTCTCCATTTTTCCCTCTCATCTACCTAATATCTGCTCACTCTTCAGAGCCCAGCTAACATTTCATTCCTTAAGTGAACATTTTATGGTCTTCTAGAAGCTGTCCTATGTGTGCCTGAAGGACCCTCTTATCTCATAGGGACACCTATCATATTCAACCATACCTGTTCATCTTGTCCTTATTACCTGATAGACTGTATGCTATGAGGACAAAATATATAGCTGTTATATGTTCTATCATATCTCTGCCACTTAGATAAGACCTGGTACTGATTAATGAATCAGTGAAGGAAGGAAGGAATTTACAAATTTATTGACTCCAAACATGTTCTAGGCATTGGCTATAGTCTGAAGTTGGAGGGGTGATCATGGCTGTTGCCCTTAAAGGGGCTCCAGTCTCTGTATAGAACAACTGAGGTATGTGTCAGAGCCTGGATTAAACCCACTCTTTACCCCAGGTTCAGGTTCTTCACCTCTCTGCAGCTGTCCCTGTGTTGATACTCAGCTAGGACCACCCGGGTAGAGTGGGTTGTAACTGGGCCTGGATGAGACTGGGTTTACATGATGAGAGATCCTGGGAATCCCATGGTTGAGTCAAATGTCTGAAAAATGATATTTAGTCCAAGAGCCATGTTACATATAATTGTTTTCCCATTTATCTGGAGAGAGGATCTGTTGATAGCATTTGGTTTTATAAAACATATTGGGACTTAAAAGCATTGAAAATAATTTTGGACACTGGAGACAGTGTGGAAGGGGGGTAGAAGAGGAGAAGAGTGTAAGGAAAGAAATTAGGGAGAGAAAAATAGAGGGTAAGACATTTATGGGACATAGAAATTGTTTATTACCTTTTGATGATGACATAAATAGTATTCTCAACTGGACTGGTCTGAGGTGTATTTCATGCTGCATAAATTCTCTATACAAGCCAAATGATATATATCAATTGAATGCATACAAATAATAATTATAAAAAAACACATTGGGACTAACATTCTATTCCTAATTGTGCTTTAAAGCATGGTTCTCAAAAATATATCTTAGTGAATAATGAACACAGTCTTTGAAGTCGAGATGCTGATTTGCTCGGTGTTCTCCACAACCAGGCTTAGGCTGAAGAAACTAGTACTCTACAGACACTCTTCTGTTGCTGCGTCTGCTTCTGCTTCTTCTTTTCTTCTTCTCTTCTTTCTTCTTCTCTTTCTCCTTCTCCTTCTTCTTCTTTCTGAGAGAGATTTTTTTTTTCTATAGGTCACATGCACTTACCAGAGACAGAGACACAGCACGTGTGAAATCACCTCCCAGAAGGAATGGCCACTTCACAATCTTTTTTCCCTCCATTCTTATATTGGGATTTTGGGCACACACACATGTGTCCAGAATGAGTTTCAAGCCACTGGGTCTAGTACTCGAACTGCGTTGCCCACTTGGGAGTTGAGCACCTTAATTACTGTGCCACTTGCTGGCCCCTCTATAGTCCTTCTTGACAAAGACTTCAGAGACCCAAATTTTTGTCTCATCTCGACTGACAGGTATTTGTGTGGTCATTTTTAGGCAAAGAAGTCTTGTCTTAGTATCTATAGGAATCAACCTACAGAAATTTCATATCCTTTGCCAGTGCTTAGTTTATTATACAACTTAATTCTGTCCAATGAAACATAAAACACTGAAAGCATCTTTATTTCCAAGTGAAAAAATATGAAAGTTTGAAAGAGAAAGCTTTAATATATTGTCCTTTGTTCCTAAGAGGGATATCATTAAAAGGACAGAAGCCTGGCATTGCAGAACTATCCTGTGAATCTAAAGCAGTAAACAAAAGGGGAAAAAAGAAAAAAAAAAGCCAAGACCCTTAAGATGGCTGGTTAGAAGAATAGAAAAAATTTTAGTCATTGCTAACTCAGTTAAACACAAGAATAAACCTCTGGTCTTCTGGTTCCATAAGATAATTTACTGTCCTTATTGCTCAGAGCCAGTTCAGGTTGGTTTTTCTATTACTTGCAGACAAAAGCATTCCTAATGTATATACATGTAGAGCCAATTAGCTTACACCTATTTTGTTAGGATCAATCAATGATCATATAACACCTTTCTTAATATTCATCTTAATTCTTAATATTCATCTGTGAAATGGGGAAATAAAATTGACCTTGAGAAATGTCCATGAAAGAAAGATGATAACTTTTCAGACACTAGGACTGTTACTTTAAGTCTCTGTATTTAAAGTATTGCTCTGTATGTGCTACTGTTCATTCTGTCTCATGTAGCCCCAACTTGAAATTCATGTTTCTAGATAGTATGTTATACAGGGAAAATAAAGAGTCATTGGAGTTAAACCTGTGCATTCTAGGTCTTTTATTTAATAAGGCCTTGTAAGGCCTTGCCCTTGTCTGAGTTTCAGAGGCCCACTTATAAAATGGGAGTAATTTTTTCCACCTCTAGGGCTTGTGAGATCAAATCAGCTAATATAAAGGATGCAACTTTCAGTTAGATAAAAGGAATAAGTTCAAGAGTGATATTATAGGATATGGTGACTTAGTTAATAACAATGTATTGTATTCTTGAAAGCTGCGAAGAGAGTGGATATTAACTCTTCTCACATTTTTAAAATTATTATTTTTTAAATTTACATTTAATTATTGTGCATTCTTATAGAATATGATGTGAGTTCTTAAAGCATAAATGCATTGTATGTCAAGCAAGTAAGAGATATTACCAGTAACTTTCCATTATTGTGTCTGTTAAATGTTCTTTTTTTTTTTTTCCTGAGTTCCTCCTTTCAACCCCCAACTGTTCACCCCCTTCTATATAGTCTCTGGTATTTCACTACAAAACTAAGTAAATGAGATAATTAACTCGATTTTACCATTCCACAATGTTTATGGACTTTAAGACATCATGTTATACAATGTAAGCATATATTGAAAAGAAAGAGAGATCAGCTAACACATGTGACTATGCCAGCCCAGGGCCTAGGATATGGCTGATGCCCAATACATTTCAGAGAGCGTTTTTTAAATTTGTTTGTTTTGAGAGAGATTTTTGCTATAGGACTTGTGTCTTTGTCAAAGAGACAGAGACAGAGACAGAAAGCAAGAAATCACCCTCCAGAGGAGATGGCTATGCCACAATTCCTTCTCCTTCATTCTCTTCTCAGGATTTTGGGCACACATGCACATGCACACGGTGTGAGTTTTAAGCTGCTGTGTGTAGGACTTGAACCGTGGTGGACTACATGTGAGTCCAGCAATGTTAACCATTATGCCATCTGCTGGCCCTGAGAGCACTGTTACTTCATTTGATTCTGTTATCTCCTGAACCTCTCATATTTAATCAGTTGCAGAACTAACCATTTTATTTCTGTTTGTTTTCAGAAAGGGAGTTTGGCTGGGGCATTAAGTGGAGGGCAGTAATGTGCCGTGAGGCTGATAAGGTTAAATTGGGGCCAGAGGGCAAGAGGCCTTTCAAGCAAATTAAATAGCTGCTGTTTCATGCCTGTGGCACAGGAGAGTTGTGGAAGAGACTGCAGAGCAGAAAGAGTTTTTCATCAGAACAGAGGGGGACTATCGGCAGTAGGAAAGCAATGGAGAGCCTGACAGAAATCAGCTTATCCCTCTTCTTTCTGGAGTCATAGACACCACTGATTGGCACAATGAGTCATGCAATGCTATTTGTGGGTATGTGCGAGACCAAAGGATCAAAAGACTACAGAAAATTCTAATGTTTCACCTAGATTTTGTTTTGTTTTGTTTGTTTTTTTGAGAGATTTTGCTATAGGACATGTACACTCGTCAGAAACAGAGACAGAGAGACAGAAAGTGAGAAATCACTCAGGTGACGGTCATGACACAATCCCTTCTCCCTCATTCTCTTCTTGGGATTTTGGGCACACATGCACACATGCACACATGCCTGGCATGAGTTTCAAATCTCTGAGTCTATGACTTGAACCACGGTCAACCATGCAGGAGTCCAGAGCCTTAACCACTATGTAACCTGTATGTTTTGAAAATATAAGAGTTCTTTGGAGAGTAAAAGAAAAGTGTGGATATTTGGTAAGTTTTCTTTTCTACACAATTCTTCTTTCTCACACTATCTCATAAAATAAGATATCTGAGTACATTCTATATCAAAGGACATGACCTGTTGAGTTTGTTGTTAGAAAGAACTAACAGTGATAGGAAATATTGGTAAATAAGCACATCAATCTATTAAACACCAGTAGGAGGGGGATATTAATGATGATACATAACAGATCATGTTCCCTTTTCATAGATAGGAAAACAGAAATCCAGAGAGGGAGGTAGATACTGTTGAACAGAACCACGTTATGGTTACTAATTTTTCAAAGGAAAGTGATGAAAAAAAAAGTTGGCAGACTGATGTTAATATTGGCCTAATTTTATGGCCTCTTTTGCCACTTTATTAATGATATGTTATTTGGAGGACCCCCATTGTAGATGAAGATACAGAAATGTAGATGATAAGGCACCTTCAGACGCACATCATGTAGCTTCCCATCCATGAATACCGAGTTTGTAGAGTTTCCTTGGAATGGGAGAGAAACATATTCAAAAAATGTTAAACTCCTGCCTCCCCATGGAACTGCCAACTTCTGTAAAATATCACATGAAAAATACATGAAGGCACTCTCTGGAACAAATATCAACAATCGTGATAATTTGACCCTGGAGTACACCCCAAAAGGGATCCCAGCACAGGGAAGCTGAGTTGGGTCAAAATAAATATGTCTGTAAATAATTTTGGGTGGAGATTGGTTTCTAGTGGCAGAGACACATGATAAGTAAGAAAATTATTATCTTTCAAGTCAAATTTATTTACAGACATATTTATTTTGTAAATTTATATATCTGTGAATGGTGTGTGGCCCAATCCCATTCACTGAAGAAGGGGACCACTTCTTTGATTACAGAAGACCTCAAAGATGAAGAAAGGCTGTTGAAGGGCTGCTTTTTGCTCCTGAGTCTATTTCTTGGTAGGCCTTTGAAGGAGCAAGTTAGGCTCTGTCTCCTTTAGCACTCAGTATAGAAGAAGAGAGAGACACATTTCAAGGGAATTAAAGATTTTCTGAGAGCAGACCATGCTACACAGATGTGAGAGTCTTCATCTGACTCCTGCTCCTCATTCCAAAAGGCTCTCTTCCCTCCCACCCCAGAAATCCAGAAAGCCACTCCCATTCTCTTGTTCCATATTTTAGTGGCATCCTTGGCTTTGATCCATATTGAAACTCCTTCTCTGGCAGATATTGGGTAGAGGGTGTTAGAAGTATCCTGGAGACCAATGTCATTTTACCATATCAAGAGGACCAACTTTGGCCACATTTAACTTAGACAATCTTGCTACATGATTTTAAACTTATTTGTAGATGGAGTTTCAAAAGATCCTCATAATAGTTCATTTGCATGTAGTGACATTTGCGTGCAGAATTAACTTGGTCACCCATAATTCATAGGGCAACATTTTATTAAAGTCCTACTGTGCAATAGGCATTTCCCAAAAGAGGAGGTTGTTCTTCTTTTGTTCATCTTAGAGAACTATGTGCTATCGTAGAGATTGGTTTCTAGTGGCAGAGACACATGATAAGTAAGAAAATTATTATCTTTCAAGTCAAAGGTATAATTGATTGTAAGATGCCCCTCTATTCATGGGCTGCTAAGAAAGAAGTGTAATGCCAATGAACAAGGTGTGCTGGCTTGTGTGGACATATGTGATTTCAGTACAGCCATGATGGGTCTCCCAGCTTTTATCAGTCCTGCACCTCAGGTGTACTTCAGTCACTTTCTACCTGCTTGAATGTTCAGATGCCATAAGAGGATGCTCAATTGAGAACACAAATATAACCTAGAAGTATGATAGCATTGATGACCTTGGGGTACCAGTGTTGGTATGTGATATTCCAGACCCCAACCTGTTCCTTAGGGGAACCCAGGTCAAGATATGTGATCAATTCTAAGCTATCTTGATTTTAAAACTGTGAAAATATGAAAAAATGTGCTTCAGAAATAAAGAAATATGGTTAAGTAATGTTAGTAATTATTGTTAAAAAAAAATCAACAGAGAAATTTTAGACCAGACAGGATGTACAGAGAGAGCCTAATTGATAGATTGTTTCAAAAGGAGATTGGAATGAAGCAAAACTTATATGTATTTGTGGGAAGAGCATTGAGGGGAGGAAGATAGGCCTTGCAGGGACTCTGAAGAAGCTGTGTAGCTGTGTATCTGGCCTGTTCAGGAGGCAAGGAAGGGGTCAATGTATCTGAAGTATAGCTAAGGAAAGAACAAAGATATAGAAAAAAAAAATCAGAGAGGAAAATGGCGGTCAGATTTTGTATGAACTTTTGACCACTTTCAGGATTTTGATTTTACTCTGGATGAGACAGGAAACCTCTGTCAGGCTCTCAACAGAAGAAGGAAATGAACTGACTTGTATTTTCACAGGCTGGCTCTGCTGGCTCTGTTGAGAGTAGAATGAAGTGGGTAAGTGTGAAACTGAGAAACCAGGGAAGAGGCTTCTGCAAATCTAGAAAGAGAGGATGGTGACTTGGATCAGAGCAGTTAACGGTGAAAGTAGTAAAATTAGAATGTACATTGAAAGTAGATCTGGAAGGTTTTCCTATAGATTAAAACTGGAAAATGAGAGAAACAGAGGTGTCAGAGATGGCTCCAAGGTCACCATTTTTTATTATTTCTCTCTTCCCTACAAATTAGGTCATATGAATTACCTCTCAGCCCCCTAACCTCTACACGCAGTTTCATAGGCTCCCAGAACATTCTGTACTTCTCTGAATCACAGATTACAGTTCCCTGTACCTCAACGTTCTTAGTCATAAAACAGATAATATTAGTATTACAGACCTTATGGTGTTTTGTGATGATTAAAAAATAAATAATGTATGTAAAATAGATATCATATGCTAAATACTTGGCAATACATGCCTTCATGTTGCTTCAATAAATGTTAGCTATTATTTCTATTATTTGTTTTAGTATTTCTACTTACAAAATTGTTCATGTTGGATGCCAACTGGGGAGGATGTAGGTTCTCCACCATCTGCTCCTGCCAGGGCCTCTGCCCACCACTTCCTGGAAACTGCAGTAAGGGAGGAGGGAAGCTTGGATTTATCAGAACCTAATACAAGCATGGAATAATATTGGAGCAAGGCGGCAGGGCCTCTCTGCTGTAAAGGCTGGAGCCCATGTTTTTCTCCTTGCTGCTCTTACACCGTCCTTGCTCCTGCATGGAAAGTAAGTGGACCTGGGCAAGGTTTTTCATGTTTCCTTGTAGTGGGAGGTGAAGGATTCAAAATCTCTCTGTGACTGACTCAAATATCACTGTTCTGAAAAGTCCTTTGAAACCCACGATCCAGACACAGTCTGTTGTAAGGGTGTGCTGGACTCTCCATTGTATTCCTCCTGCACACCTTGATGACCTGACTACTCTCTTTCCTCTGCCTGCTCTACCTCTTCTCTGAAGTGTTTTCCTCACACCCTGTACTCACTCTTCTGTATCCAGCGAAAAAGTTCAAGATAAATCTAAACCCTCTGTCTTTGATCACAGAAGGAGTGATGGGGGTTTCTTTGTTAAGCACATTCAGTGTTGAACACCTGGATGTCCCTTCTTGCTCACTTCCTCTATCTTCTGTCTTGCTTCTTTAAATTATTGACTTTTTCATCTTAGAGAGAAAAGACAGACACTACCTGAGGTTCACCTGACTTTGGCTATGCTTTGCTTCTTATATGGGAAGGCTGTAGAGTCAGGAGAGTATTTGAAAAACTGAGTTGGTTGGCAGGCAGAGGAACAAATGACAAACAATGGAGTTTGGGAAAGAAGTGTTCTGTCAGCCAGGATGGAGGACCCTCCGGATTATCCCAGCTCTAAGTAGCCAGAAGTCTAAAAGGCTGGTTACAACTGAAAGATGCTGGTTCTAGCTGGTCATCATGTTGGGGATGCCCAGTAAAGGCTGAGTGAGGCGTTAGCAGATGGGTGGGGGCATTTGTTTACAGAGCTATTGTTTACAAGGCTTTGCAGTAAGTGTGCTGAGTGACTTACTTGGATAGATAAGACATAGCTCTTTTATTTATCTCCAGAATGGTGTATTAGGTGTAATTTCGTGTAGGCTCACACTGAGCACTTCTCTGACCTCCCTCTGATGAGGACAGTTTTGGTGAAATTGTTAATAGGCCTTTCTGAACCACAGAATTCTCTCTCCCACTTACTCTCCTTTGCTCTCACCTGCATCTCTCTCCTTGCTTTCCCTCAGGTTGTCTTTTCCCAGGATGTTCTATGACTGTGGAAGCAGTGGCAGTCTGGAGGAGTAGAGTTGAGGCATTTCTAGCTGGGAACTCCATGTGTCTGTAGCCTGTCTGTAATACTCCTGCCTCACAGACCTGTTGGTGATTCTTCACAGCTCATTTACCACTTAGCCGACATAGCTCTAAGTCCAAGTAACACACAACCCACTTAACGTCTCTTCGCTTTAGTATCTTTACATATAAAATAGGATAAAGGAAAGGTTTGGAATTCATGAGACTCAAATTTCTCCATGCCTTGACATCTTATGAAGCAAAGCTAAGTTTTCTACCTTCAGGGGTATTGATACTCAAATACTTTCTATGTTTTGGCTAAACAGACTGGACATAGACTCCACATTCTTCTTTAGTAGCCTATTCTAGATTTCTGTTTACCTCTCTGTTTTAAGGAAACCAAGTAGTTCTCCTCATGTTTAATTAAGATCTCTCTTGTAGGCAATTTACTTCTGAGTAGATTTCATGAATGTAGAAGACAATAACTAAAAGCCTTTTTCATATAGAGCATTTATATGCTCACATATACAAGTTAATTTTCTTTTACAACCCTATAGTTAGCCCCATTTGGGCCTCATTTCCATGCATTTGCATCTTGATATTCATATTTATGTAGATATATTCCTGGATTCAGTGGAAAAGAATATCCTACACAGAAGGTTGGAAATGACAATTTATTCAAAGAGCTTGATCCTAAGATTCAAGAGAAGTTCATTGGGCAGGATTGCCAAATTAAATATCAAACTGCTTTTTCTGTGCTGTGTGAAAATGGTTATGAGTTATGTTTTCTCATTTATCTTCTGCCAAAGGAAGCAGAGGGATAAGCTGCACACGGAAGATGTCCCCTGACAAGATAGTTCTGATGAATGACGCAAGGTCTCTATGATGGGAGGAAATGGGCCACCTGGGTGCCAGAAATGCCAGTCCCTTGCCATGTGGATGCCATTCCTAAATTCATTGTACCTGGCAGCCACCCCTGGTCAACTCTTACATGACTTGCCTACCTAGAGCTTAAACAGAAAAGAAGATGCTAGAAAGGTCTGAGAACACAATATCCATAGCTCTCACTACACCTAGGAGTTAGGACCACAAATTGGGAGGGCTACCATTTATCAACTACGTATCACGTGTATGTTGTCCTATTTCCTTTTACAAATGGTCCTATTAAGTAAGTGTGATTGTTTCCTTTTTCAGGTAAAGATACTGAGGCTCAAAGAGAATAATGACTTGGTTGGACCAAGTAAATGGCAGAACCAAGTGTTGAAATTATTTACAGTTAGGTCTGTCTGACCTCGAATCTCATGTATACTTTTGCTTAATAGGGTCCTAGCCTATTAAGTTTGGGTGCCCTTGAGGTAAAACTCTTTGAATAATCTCTCTGATTAGAATCTTTGACAAAGCCTTGGTCAAGATAAATGTTCTAGCAGGTTGTCTTAATTTTATTCTGCTAGAAAATAAAAATGTAGGTAAAAATAGCCTACTAAGGCTTTATTGGGAGGTGCCATCAAAGAGTAATAAGAGAAAAAGAGAAAAGAGGAACCAAGACTCAGAGGAAAGAAAGAAAGTATAAGGAGGTAACATACAAGCTGGTCAGTTTTACAGGAGAATGTAACAACGTGATTGGCATAAGAAACATCTTCAGACATGTCACATGGCAGCAGTGAACCTCAGAGCTGTCAGTCCAGGGGAGAAGAAAGGGGGGTTTATTTCTTAGCTCCTTCTCATATTCTACCTTTTACTGGTCCACAGAGCATTAGCTTACCTACACTTCCAGGTGGTGCTGTGTAACCTCTCCAGGTAGCTACGGAGTAGTCAGTCCATGCCTTAGGGTGTGGTTTTCCCTCTGAAACCAAACATGGCAGAAGAGAACATCTGCTGGTCTAGTTGAGCTGGACCTGACTGTTAGAGGTAGACTGGCAAGCATGTCAGCAGACATGCCAAAACCTATGCCTCCAGTGAAAGATGATACAGCCAGCAGAGTTAGAACATGATATGACAGGAGCCAGAGTTTTAAACCTGGGGGCAGGCAGTCTGGAGGAGATCCAAGGAAGTACATGTACATCTATGTCCTATGCCACTCAGCTCCCCTGACTATCTTAGGATTACTGGCTCTCACTCTATGATACTAGAATGAATTAATTGTACTAATTTTGTCCATTTATTCAAATTAGTACCCAGTAGCATTTTCCTCAAGACATAGGATCAGCAAACCTCGTTACAGTCCTTGGTTTGCAGCTAATCTTGGAGCCGTGATTGACATTCATGATCGCTCTTCTCTAAGACCCTTTCATGACTTCTCTTACTCTTGGGCAGTACTTTGCCTAGCTTGCTTGGCTAGAGACCCAGACGTTCATCCCAGAGGAGTCTGAGCTCCCAATTTCTAGTCTTTGATAGATCATGGCTACTCTACCTCAATGGACCACCTATAGTATACGAGTGTCAAAGGACACCACAGTTAACACCTGGTATTCATATAAACTCTACTCTTTACTTACCGCAACAACTCCGGAAATTAGGGCCAGTTACATTCAGAAGTTCAGTATCTACTTTTCTTTCTTGCTGGTTTATTGGCATGTAGAGCCTAAAGGAGTCATGTAATAACCACAGATTTCTGTTTAGTTCACTCCTTTGGATTTATGATGTCAAACCAACAGTCTAACATTGAGAGGCCAGAAAGCACAAATTCTACAGGTGGGTTGCTGTGAGTGGTGCTGGATAAACCAATTTTACTTTCCAGTCCTTGGTTTCTATACTTATTTATTCTAGTTAGTGGTAGAGAAGTTTGTTTGTTTTGCTTTTTGTCTTTTGTAAAGGGCCAATAATAAACGTTTTAGGCTTTGTGGACCATGCTATCTGTTTTGTAGCTCTAAACTCGGCTCTTTTAGTGGTAAAACAGTCATGGATAACATGTAACTAAATGCACATGTGTTCCAATACAATTTTACTTATAAAATCAGTTGTTGGGCCAGATTAGCATGTAGGCTACAGTTTTCTGACTCTTGTTTAGTCATGTCCTGGAAGTCAGTATTCAAAATCACTTTTGCTAGGTTGGTGTCTTAGCAGTGCCATTAAGCCTTTAAGGCATAATCCCTTCAGGCCTCCTGCATCCAGGCAATGGTATACATAGTTAGATCAATAAATCCCATGGTTATTGTACATGAAGTGGCTCTCTTGGCCTGAGACAATTCTGAGTGAGATAACATGGATCAGACATTATGTAAGTTCTTGGATGGTGATCCTGGAGAAGGTACTGAGGTCAGAAAAGGAAAACGAATATCTGAAGAATGGATCAATTACATTTACTCCTAATGGTGGAGTATGTATGACCTAGCCATCCCCCAACTGAAGGGAGTCTACACATCAGGAGTGGCTTGCTAATTACCTTGCAGAATGACTTTTTGAAAAATATATTTTATTTTATTTTAATTTATACATTAAATCACTATATATCACTTAGCTTATAAAGTGGATTTTCCAGCATGAATAAATTTCTCACCAGTCCAGTCAAGGATAATATGCATGCTATCACCAACAGATAATAATCAATTTCTGTGTCCCGTAAGTGATTTAATGTAGAGAATCTTGAGCTGGTTTCTGCTGACATGTTGGACATCCAGTAGTCAATCATGGCAGTGGCTTTCATCCTAAGTGGATGATAAATTCCAACTGCACCTTCGCATGCAATGTGTTCACAGGTACATTGCATAAACACTGGGGTGATGAGGGCATAGGTGGATCCTCATCCACAGACTGGGTTATTCCATCACCACGACACTCAGTGCCTCTATGTGGTGAAGGTTTTCTGGTGAGCATGCATTTGAGGCATAAAGAGCCACACCTTTGTAGCCAGTCCTATTGATCTATTTACATACATCTTCCTCAGACTTTCTTTTCTCTAATTTTCTAGTCAAGTGTATATCAAACTTCTGACCAATTGACCAAGCCATTTAAGACTTCATCTAAGAGTCAGTGTAATGCCACATCTCAGTCCATTCCTCTCTGCATGTAAGGTTAGCAACATCCCGGTGGTCACTTGTCTACCCATCTGTCTCTCCTATGTAGCTTTTCAGAGGCGTTCAAAGGAAGCGATGTAATGATGCATCTAAGGTCTTTTCTTTCTATCTATTGGCAAATCGAAATACCCCAGTTCCCCTATCAGGTCACTGTGAGATTAACTAGCAGTATTAGCATAATACACAAAAGTTAAATGGCTATCTGGACCATCTTTAACGAACTTTTCTTATACTCTCAGATCTGCTCCAGCTCGTTCTGAATGAATCCTACCTACTATATAATATATCATTACTTCTCTACACTAATGACCTTATACATATGACAACAGCCAGTCTATAAAGGAAGGACAGACAGCACCAGCACTTGGCATTCCAGGTTCATGTGTTAATTATACTCCTATGATCTGATTTTCAAATGGAGAGTATTTCTTTCTGCAGAGAGGATAACATTTGCTTCAGAATTGTAGGAGTCTGTACTGTGACTTTCCCATGGGGCTTGTCAGAGATTCTACACACCATTGTTATCTATTGCAGGTACTTTAGCCCCATGGGGTCTTCCAGGTCATAAAGCTCAATGAAGAAATTTGCACTGAATTTTGAACCTACTACAAAAGTCCTCTCTTAATATGAGCTCCAATTAAAAGTGGAAACCTTTAAATTACCCAATTAATGTGTCAAAACAAGGGCAATATATGCTGCCCTCAAAATACAAAAAATCTGTGAAGTGAGTGTGTGTTTTGTGAAAGGAGTTGCAAGTTGCAATAAACTTGTCCTTTCATTGGAGTAAGGTTGTAGTATGTTCCAGCACACTAGTCCTTAAAAACATCACCAGTGTGCAGCCATGGGGCTTAATTAACATATATCTTACTAGGGTACTTGCCACCTCCAACTCACACAGTCTGATTAGCATGATGACATTGATGCAGTAAGCCAGTTTCATGTTCTGAGGAATGTGGAGATGATCAAGGTCCCTGCAGAATATTTTTGGTAGACAACAGGAGACTTAATATAACCTTGACGTAGGAAGTAGTGATCTGTAGTCCTTGTATGAAAGATAACTTCCTTGGATTCTCTTTGTTGATGGTATATAGAAGAAAGGTCACCAAATTAGTAGCCACTTGCCACATTGCAGTGGCCATGTTGTGCAACTCCAGAGTTTGGGCACATGTGAACAGGCACACTATCTGGCTTGTTACTGTATCAGAATCTGAAATGATATAGGAAGTCAGGGCATTGTGAATCTGGTTGGGCATGATAGAGGCACAGGGTCTGATATGTCTCCTGCCATAGAAGAAGTATTGGAGACAGGGAGACAGATACAAGGTTAATCCTCATCCCAGGGGATTTTGAGGTGGTGGGCCAGGACAGGAAGTAGCGCTAAAATTTTTCAATGAGGAAGAAGCTAAGACCAAGAAATCAAGTAAGGAGAAATAAATCTTTGGAGACTCATTAACTAGATCTAGTTTGTAGGGTCATAATTAAACTAAGTTTTATGAGTTTAGCTCCTTCTGTGAAAACCTCATATATAGAAAGTTTTTGCAGAATACCACCATCCTACTCTGGCAGTTGATTCTTACAGTCACTGACATGCATCTGAATATTAATGTTCCTATTCATAGAAACTGTTTTATAAAGCAGCAACTCAGGCCAGCAGGTGCTGTGGTGGTTCAAGTGCGGGATTCTCACATGGCTTTAAGTCCTAAACCTGGTGGCTTGAAAATGATAACAAATGTGTAATATGTATATATATACATCTATATATACACATATATGGGTATATATAGATATATATATATATAATACACATATTTTTATACACATATACACTATATATACTATATACATATTATAATACTTATATATCATATAAACATATAATATATACATATTTATATATGAATATATTATTTATATATATGTTTTAAAACAGCAACTTCTCATCACCTCTGTTTCTTCTCACAGCCCTCAAATGGCTATTGCTTTTCCAATAATGAACAAGACTCACATCTATTGACTTTTTCCCAGGGATTTTAAATAATAAGTGTTTAAATATATGTTTTTATTCTACATTTTTTTTGGTAAATATTAAGCTAGATAGTGCTCAGAAATTGCTTAGCACAATGCTTGCCTCATAGCGAGAAGTCTGTTTCCATTATTAGTTACCAGCATCATCATTTTAGAAGATGCTAAAAATAACTGGACAGGACAGTCTTCACATCTTAGTGAGATATTTGCTAAGGCTTCATGTTGGCTTAGAACTAAATCTTTGAACCATGTATAAAATGTTCTGGACATTAGATCACATGCTCTTGACATTCGTCTTCCTTACTAGCATGCATTTGTATTAAGATGTCTGGATTGTATTATCTTCTCCCTGTCTCTTAAAAAGTCATTATATAG
>NW_006159829.1:6527003-6533803 GCF_000334495.1 Tupaia belangeri chinensis | reverse complement strand
TATTTGTGATGATAATGTTTGACTAAGCCACTGTACAGTGTATTCTGGATGGGAAACTGCATCTTGTATGCTGTGACGATGTTCAGTGAATGAATGCAAAATAAATAATTAATATAAAAAATAAATGAAAAAAGTCATTATATATTCTTCCAAGTCCAGGTTGGATTTTAGTTCATTTCTGAAAATTTCTTACCTATCTAAGGAGACTAGTATTCTCTCCGTATGGTGCCTGTTGAACCTTGGCCATCACTTCATTACCTTATATTACATTTATCTAAGTTCTCTCTCCTCTGATTTGCAAATTTTGTAAGAATAGGGACATATCTTACTATCTTTAGATCCTCAAGGAACAGTAGATGGTGTAAGATAAAATAGGTGTCCATTACACATTTGTTGAATAAAATCAATGAATGAATTTATGATGCTATGCATGAATTCATCTTTATGACATTCAAGGAATAATTTCTTTTTACTCAAACAGAAGGATGAAAAAGGGTGTTATCACAGCCTGGTGTATTCCTGCTCTATGTCAGCACATATTGACTAAATTAAAATGACAAAGCAAGTCATTTCTGTCCAGGATATAATGTGATCCCAACACCAAGAAATGTAAGGGGTAAAGAAGAGGTGCTGTTTATTAATTTTTAAAATAATTATTTATTTTATTATTTATTTATTATTATTGTTTCTTTTTATTAATTAACTTATTTTAAAATTATTATTCACACATTAAATTGCTATACATCATTTAGATTATGAAGGTACTTTACCCAACATGATATTCACCTCAGTCCAGCCCATTTGAGACCACCATAGACATCCTTGCCAGCAGATAATAAATCTTATCTTTGTCCCACAAGTGTCTTACCTCTCCATTTTCCCCCCAAATTTCCTAAGCTCTTCCCCCCCCACACTTTATTTCCACTTTGTCTCTAGTTTCCATTACAATTTTTAATACTTTTATGTTCTCCTGTCTTCAGTTTCTACCACTGTGTATGGACATTTGGAATACATTAAGTGGAGACATACAATGTCTTTCTTTCATAGCCCAATTTGCTTCACTCAGCAACAAATCTTCCATATGCTGTTTATTTCAAGAGTTTTAACTAAAAAGAAAGAAACTGAAAGAGGAACTGAAAATCACTCATAAATGCTCTCTATGTCCTTGAATCTTGAAGACATCATTGCTAATGAATACATTTGGAATTTAGCCTTATCACTGATATTTTGATATTTTAGCATGTTCTGAAAACGGGGGTAAGAGTTTGCCAAGAAGCAAATTGCATGTATGTGGGGTAGGTGGAGGAGAGCCAGTACATATAAAGGATCCATGTATAAGGATATTTCTGGGCACAGATCCTCAGTATTTCAGGGGGACCTTACAATGGCTTTATGTGGCTGAGAGGTATGTTGTGAGAAGTTGGTAAACAGGCAGAGAGGAGTTGTATAGGGAAGTAATGTTTAATTATTCTAAATCGTTTGGATTTTATCCCAAGTTTAGTCTTTGGAAACATAGTGAAAGATATAAATAAGTCAACAATATCCTGGTATCAGTAAGGAAGTTGAAAAAGGATCAAATTTATGTTGGAAATCTGGGAATGCAGTCAATGACCTCTCCTTCCCACTGAGTTCCAGCCATTTGAGAAATGGATAGGAAGACTGAAGTGCAATATTACTTTTAGTGGGCCACATTATTTACCATTGTATCCCAACACTCAGGACTCCCTGATAGAGCTACACTCAAAAAGGCAGTTTGGACTTATTTAAACCAAGACTTCTTCCTCCTTCCAACTCAAAAAGACAGGTCACCTATGGCAAAAACATGCTCTACAAGGAGACATTTGTCTAGCCTTTGGAGTACAGATTATGCTCCTGTTCATGCACCCAGTTTCTGGTGGAGCTGAGGTAAGAAGGTCAATGTCTAGGCCTGGGTTAGTTTTTCAAGGCAGTGGGACCATCCTTGGCTCAGGTGGTTTAGTGTGCCAGGATTCTGTGACACTATAATCTGATGTATCAGTCTTTTTCTCATTCAGAAGGGTAGTGAGTAGATGGGGCTGGATGACCTGAAGATTCACCTAACTCTGCCCTTTGCTAGGAGTGAAATGGAGGTCTTCTCATTCTAATGGAAACTGAGTTGTAGAGAGGGAAGAGAGGAGATGGATGTTAGTAGGTAAGAATTCCCATCTAAGAGTGCATCTATACCCAGGAAGGTTAATACAGAAGATTATGACATCAGTAATATAAGATGATAAGACTAAGTTATGAAACCTGGCTGAAGAGGGAAGAGGCTACCAGGCAAAACAGCAGCCGTATGCATTCATACAAATATTATCCTTAGACTCTGCTTTCCTGAATCATAACCCTCCCTCTCCCCTTGATTTCTCATGCGACTGGTGGCAGCTTATTGAACATGAGTTTCTTTATCTACACAACGAGCAGGTAGGAGCTGATAATACATAAAGTTCCTTTCTACAGATGCTTCAGCCTGTTGACACCTTTTCCCTGAGCCAAACTTTTCAAATTTTCTTCTGCTATCAAAACCTGAACAGCATAAAACTTAAATGACCAAGAACCTATTAAAAAATTAGTAGTTGCAACCCCAAGGAAATGAAAAGTTTAACAAGAGAGCAGCCAGAGCTGGTATTTAAGTGGGAAAGAAGCATTCACATAGAACTCTTAATTGGTAACTGGGGCAGCCAGAGTTAGGCAGCTAACAAGCTAAACAATTTTGATGACATAAAATTAACACCAGGACATAGGAAAAGCCTGTTTTATTTGCTATTTTATGTGTTATGTGACAATTTAATTAAACTTTGAAGGAATTCAAGCAGTTAATTCCCCAGAGAAATAAACCAAAAATGACATCCAGACCTGTCTCCTAAGGAGTTAGGCAAGGGAGTACTTTTTCATTTTATAATGCTATAAACCCAACTTTTACCTTGGAATTAATAACTGTGATTAAATAGCCTTAGCCTTGCCTGCTTCTTCTCTTGTCTCTTCTGGGGATTGACTTGAGGCCATTTGGGGTATCTGAATAAAATATGGTAAATGCAATTTGATTCACACCTCCCGGTCTGGATAATGACTCTTCATATAAGCCGCACTGCGGATTCACCCTGGACAGTCCTGCTTTCCCCCCACAAACAGGAGTAGGGGATGGCAGAATGCAGTAATAACAACAGACCAGCAAGCACATTCTTAGCCCTGGAGAAGCTGGGCTATGAGGACATAACACCCACATCTCCGTGCTTCTAAAGGCAGAGGTGCGTTTCTGCCTTTCCTCCACTAGGCTATGTTTGGGATTCTACTGCAACTTGCCACCTCTTCAATGCCCACACAGTTGGAACAGCCACTGTCTGGATTATTACAGGTCTTACTGGTATTAAGAAAAGCAACCATACTGAAGGAGGTACCAGCCATAAAATGATACATGTCAATTCCACTCACATTTTATTGACCAACTCAGGTACATGGTCGCCCCTAACTGGGAGTGCAGAGAAGTGCTAGCCTTCCACATACCTGAACGAGAGAGAACTGGCAATGTTTGGTGAACAGCACTTCCTGTGTGTCAGGTTTTGTCTTTAATAACTTATGCCTATGCATGTATGTGTATGTATATATACAGATTTACATGTATACACACATGTATATTCAATTTATGCATATATTCACGCACATATACAATGTGAATACTATAAAAATATCTGTAGTGGATTCAAAGATCTTGGAGTTCTAGTGCTACCTCTCTTGGCTATGTCTTGAGCAGATAAGTTGCTCTTAGTGACTCTATTCTTCATTAAATGGGAAGGATGTAACCAACTAGCTTACAAGGCCAGTGTAAATATAAGATGCATAAGACACTGTTCATAAATGATTGATAAGTTATACTAGTTATTATTTTCAAGAACACTTTCAGCACATTATTCTAATAAAACAAATACGTACAGACTGATAAAAGTGAAACTTTTCTACTCTGGTTAGAGAAGGTACTTGGGTTTTCCTTAGAATAAATAAATATCAGATTAATTCAAGTTGTATATGCTTTACTTCCCCTTTAACTCTGCATGCCTGTCACCTCAACTTCTTCTTTTTTTTTATTTTTAGAGAGAGGTTTTTGCTATAGGGTGTATGCATTCACCAGAGAGACAGAAAGTGAAAAATCACTCCCCCGGGAGGATGACCCCTCTGCAATCCCTTCTCCCCTATACCCCTCTCGAGATTTTGGGCATGCATGCACATACATCTGATACAATGTTGGGTCTGGGACTCGAACTGTGGTTGATTATGTGAGAGTCTAGCGATGTAACTATTATGCCACATGCTGGTCCCTCAACTTCTGAGTTCTCTCTGTGCTCAAGCTGTATTTTTATCTGCAGTTTTATATCATTTACTCTCTATCCCATTTGGCCTGGCTTTAACAGAGCATTGTTTACTAGTGTAATAACCTAATAAACACCGGAATGAATGAGTGGATAGGTCTTCAGTTCAGTTTAAAAGCCCTAGAGAGTAGCCACTCAGACCAAGACATGGGGGTGGGAAAGAATTTATATCAATGGAATACCCATATGTGCTTAGCAAATATTTTACTAAGCTTTATAAATATGTAATATAGTTTGATACTCACAATATTTCAATGAATTATATATAATTACACATTGCCATATAAGGAAACTGATACTAAGGGTTCTCATCACAGTAACGAAATCAGCTACTAGTTTTCGAGAACTCACAGTAGAATAAGCTCTTTCTATTTCTCAGACACATATACACACACACACATGTTTATCACTCAAGATGATGCCCACACAAAACCACTTAATACACATGAAGAGTTGGATTAGGAAAGAATACGGAGATATTTTAAAAAGAAGTGAAAGAACTTACACTTATTTCAGTAGCATTTTTAGGAGCAGTATGATGTTTAAGCATGAGCAGCACAAATTGACAGCTATCTGTGGGAAGAGAGGTGGGAAGGGAAAGATTAAGGATAGGGCCACTATTTGCCAAAACAGCCAAGTAAGCAGTAATAGGCACCAGGACTGGGATGGTGACTGTGCTGGTACAGCTGACCGGGTGAGGCTTTTTAAGAGCTGCTATCCAATTTTTGTTGAAAGAATTAACATACAAATATATGTGAAGGCCCAGGAAGAAATGAACATCTGAAGTCCATCAACTGTAGAGTCTGGGTGCCATTTCTAAATAATAGTTCCATTTTCAGTAATTAGGAGGTCCAGAGTTGAAATTAACACAAATAATCAAATAGAGCTACTCAGCAAATGTTGGGCACTCCAGAATCTGGAATTCAGGAGAAGAAATTGGATTTGTGGAAAAAAAAAACAGCACAAGGTTGCATGCTAAAGCAAAGGAGAGAGGAGGCATTCTCAAGGTGGAGTGCATACATTAGAAGATGACAGGTGTGAGTGTAGCCCAAAGAGACACACGGAGCTTATGGGAGATGGGACGCAGAAGAAAGAGGCAGGAACACTGAGGTGAGGGAAGCTTAATGAGAGCCAGAATGAAGACAGGAATCAGAAAATGTCATCTGGGCTCAGTTAATCAGACCCCAGTAAAGCTCTGAAGATCTTCTGAGCAGTGGATCGTCATGGAAGCCAAAGGAAAGGAGGGCGTGATATAAGATACAAGCACTGCTCCTACCTGGAAAGACAGTGGTGAGCAAGAAGTCTTTCTAGATGTTTGGATAGGAGGTAAAAGAGAAAGAAGAGTCACTCAAGAAACAGGTGTAGGGGAGGGCAAGGGGGCTATTCCTTTCAAGACAGGGGAAGCCTGGGCATTTCTTAAATTTGATGAGAAAATTCCTGACAAGGGTTAAAGAGTAAAGATACAGGTGAAGGAGGGAAATGAGTACTGCAGTGGCACAACAGGCATATAGACAGGCATTGAAGGTGAGGTAGAAATAATCCCAGCTGGCTCTGATAACAAAGAGGCCCAGACGAGAAAGAGAATGATGAGCAGAAGAAATAACAGTGTAAGTTTCTCAAGTCTCAGGGCTTTCCTCTACTCGAAGAAGGAAACATCCAGTATTTTTGCTAATAGTGATAGCCTTGGATTAAAATTAGGTAAACTTGACAATTCCAAAGTAAAATTCCATTTTTTTTTTCAATTTTAATGGGGCTATGAATACATGATATTGCTGAATACATAGAGCTTAAATTGAATTCAGGATATTACTTATGGCTAGCACATGGCAGCACTCAACAAATGCACAGTTAATGAAGAGTGATTTTTAACATTGTGAAAAACTGTTTAACATTTTAAAAAAACACTAAATTCAATTTATCATGTCTCTAATCTTCCTGTATTTACTAATTCCCAACTAGATGTTAAAATTAAAAATAATAATTATGGCCGGAAATCTTATTTTGTGCTTTGATCTTTTATCTGTATTACCTAAGACTTTACAGCTCAATAAGAGCTTTTCTGAATTCTCACAGTGACATGGTTATTAAGTGGTATATCCATGATTCAAAGCACTCACATGGCTCAAAACATACTCATATTCTTTCCAGAATGAGGATAATATATTGTTAATTTTGATTAGTGAACTGCCTTACACAGTCAGTCCTTAATAAATGATCTTCAGTGGACTTGGAGTTCTTTTTCTCTTTTTTCAGGTTTGTTCTCATTCTTTCTATACCCTCATTCCAACTCTAATTTCCTGCATTTACAGGAAGAACTGACCATGAATTTATTACTGGAGTTAAGAATCATACTGTGTCAGCATGTGGATCTCTCTTTCAGCTTATCAAACGAAAACAGCTTTTATTTTTAATGCAGAGGAA
>NW_006159829.1:6510610-6526958 GCF_000334495.1 Tupaia belangeri chinensis | reverse complement strand
GAAGTATGAGAAAATGTGGAGGGAGGACAAAGATAAGAGTAATGGGAAGCAGGAGGAGGGCTGAGAAAGGACAGAGGGGAAAGTGAGGAGGTGGTGGAAAGGCTAAGTACATTAGGAAGGGGAGAGGAAGATTTAGAAGCAGAGAGAGGAGTGAAGGAGAAGGAGGGATGAGAAAAAAGGTGGACATGGGTCAAGGACAAGCAAGAAGGAGAGTGAAAAATCAGCATTTTCAACTGGGTGCAGTAACTTCATCCCATCACTGTGAATTTGTGCTACTTGGGAACCCCAGCAGACCAGGTCTGTGAAGATAGGAGACAGTCTGTTGGACACTTAATGATTTATAACAAGTACATGAGAATGCCATTAAAAACTAATTCATCACTGGCAGGCTAAATGATTTGCAAACATCTGCTCTGCAACAGGACCCTCTTGGGAAGAGAATTTCCAAGGGTTGAAAAGTTCTTCTAATGTAGATATTGCATACGGGAGTTAAGACACTGACTCCAGCATTTAGGTCACCACTTTCCATCCAAAGTGATTAATTAGAGTGATGCTTAAATGTCACTTTTTGACCTGCTTCTTCTGTGTGTTTGGAATTTTCTCTAAAACTAGCTACTCTCCAGCGTGATATGCAGATTACGACATGACTGTCCCTTACCCTGGAGGCTCAGTTCTCTTAGATTACTACGTTTCTTAGAAATGGAAGGTCTCCACCTTTAAATCTGCTGCTGTGACCTTTTATCAGACAGCTAATCCCAATACGAATAAATTTTTAGGCTAAATATGTTCAGTTCTTCTTGCCTTGGACTTGACAGGTGGCTTATATTCTTCTGGGACTGGTCTTGGTTACCCTCTCCACCTTTCAGGCAATCTTATTCCACATAATACTTCAACTTACCAATTCAGGTGAAAACCTATAACTGTCGATGTCTTGCCCTATATACTCCATGCTTCCCTGAGCTCTCCTGCTGCCATGGTTGACAGTTTTCTACAAGCTTACAGCTACCCATGTGGTATAGGTTGAGTTGTGCTTCTCAAGAAGATGTGCTGACTTTCTAACCCCAGCACCTCATAAAGTGCTCCTTGGGGATGGGATTATAGTAGATATTAGTTAAGATGAGGTCATAGTGGAGTAGTATAGTCCTTTTAAACCTGATTGGCATCCTTACAAGAAGAGGAGAGAAACACAAGGGAGAGATGGACATGTGAGGCAGAGATGGAAGTGGTACATCATAAGCTAAGGGAAGTCTGTGGATAGTAACTTTTGCCTTCTTTTTTCTTTCTCTTTCTTTATTCTTTTTCTCTTTTTCTCTTTCTTTCTTTCTTCTTTCTTTCTTTCTTTCTTTCTTTCTTTCTTTCTTTCTTTCTTTCTTTCTTTCTTTCTTTCTCTCTCTCTTTCTCTCTTTCTTTCTTTCTTTCTTTCTTTCTTTCTTTCATTCTTCTTTCTCTCTTTTTTTTTTCCTTTCTATGGCCAGAAGTGCATATATTCATGTGTGTGACAGAAAGCTTCACATTAGGGCAGAGTCACGCTCCCATTCCCTTTCTTCCAATTCTCCATCCTGTCAGGATTTGGGCACCCATGAACTTCACCTGGTGTATCTTTTAAAAATTATTTTATTTATTTATTTATTGAGAGGTTTTTGCTATAGGATGCGTGTGCTCGCCAGAAAGACAGAGAGAGACAGAGAGGCAGAAAGCAAGAATTCACCCCCCAAGGGGGATGGCCACATCACAATCCTTTCTCCTCCATTCTCCTCTCAGGATCTTGGGCACGCATGCACGTGTGCCCAGCATGGGTTTAAGCCACCAGGTCTGAGACTCGAACTGTGGCCTGTTAATGAGAGTCCAGCAACATAGCCATTACGCCAACTGCTGGTTCAAACTTGGTGTATCTTTCAAACCTCTGGGGCTGGGACTCAAAAGTGGTCAGCTATGTGGTATCCAGCTCCCTATGTGCAGGGTCTCAGTGCTACACTATAGGGCTAGCCCTTCCTGTTCATCATTGTTGAGCACATTTTGATTGATAACTTAATTTTCTCAGCCATAAGGAGCCATGTTCTTATAACTATTTCATATCCCTGGGGTGAAGTAGAAACTGATTTTCTTCTTATTTTAGGTAGTCTCTGCATTTCACTCAGGGATTAGTTTTCACCCAAAGTATTGCTGAAACTATAGATGATACAGATTACAGATATTTTGATAATTCCTGAGATTTTGGTGGACAGTGAAATTTGTTTGGGTTACAGTAGCTTAGTAACTTGGAAATTATAATAAAGCTCCCTCATTTTACAGATGGCAAAGCTGTCTCATAGAGGTAATGAGATGTGCCTAAAGTCACATTGATCAGTTCATGATAGTACAGAGAAGTGGCTGAGAGCTGAATCCTGGGCCTATTCATTCACAAACTCTGCCATTGAGCAAATCACTTAAGTTCTCTGTTTCAGTTTCTTATTTTATTATTTTGTTTTGAAAAATTTTTTAAAGGGATTTTTGCTATAGGGTATGTTCACTCGCTGGAGAGACAAAGAGATAGAAAGCAAGAAATCACCCCTGAAAGAGGATGCCCATATTACAATCCTTTCTCCTTCATTCTCCTCTTGGAATTTTGGGCATGAACACACATGTGCCTGGTGTGAGTTTCTTTCTTCTTTTTTTTTCTTTTTTATAAATCTACTTTTTTTAAATTAAGTTTGTTACTGTTACAGAGTTATTGCACTGCCAAACCATGCCTGATAATACAAAGAAAGAAATGGTACGATGGATAGCCTCATCCACCCATCACATATATTAGCACTTGATTCATGTGCATTTTGATAATTTCACAATATTTTAAAAAGTTGTAACAAGAGGTGAAATTTATTTTTTTTCTAGCTCTAGTGTTTATTAAAAATGATCATAATGGTTTGAACTTCTATTTGTCAAAATCAGAGATACATAGGCAAGAGATAAATTTAGGAAGGAAATAAACAAAAGTATAAAAAAAGACAGAAAATATTCCTTTACCCAAATACCAGTTAACTTTTGTTTTATCTCTAATATATTTAGTGCTAGAACTATTTGTTTATTTATTTATTTATTTATTTATTTATTTATTTTTATTTACCTTTTTTTAATACAGTCAATCACATTATTTAGCTTACGAGGTGATCATTTCAATATGTGAACATTTCTCCCCGGTCGAGCTGATCAAAATATAACAACACTACCTCCCTGTCTCAAAAATGCTGTCTTCGTATCCCTCCTCCAAATGTCCTTCCCCAGGCTCCACTCCTCCACACACACCACATCTGGCATTCACACCCATCTCTTGTGTTTGTACATCCTTTAGCCCGTCCGTTTCAGTTATAGAGCGCGGACATTCAGTATTGAACCTCAATTGGCCATGTGGGAGTCCAGTGACATAACTATTATGCCATCTACTGGTCCCAGGTTCTTCATTTTTAAAATAGTTTAAGTATGGGGCCAACAGTGTAATGGCTATGTCTCTGGACTCCCATGTAGTCGACCGCAGTTCGAGTCCTGGACCCAGTGGCTTAAACTCATGCTAGCACATGTGCATGCATGCCCAAGATCCTGAGAGGAGAATAGAGGAGAAGGGATTACTGTGTGGTCATCCCCCCGGGGGTAATTTCTTGCTTTCTGTCTCTCTGTCTCTTTCTGTCTTTCTGGTGAGTGTATGCACCCTATAGCGAAAACCTCTCCAAAAAAGAAAAAAAAAATAGTGTAAGTAAGTTTGTCATAGGGCTGTCATAGTCTATGAGATAATGAATTCACTTATGGTATTTAGTAGAGACAGACAAAGTCTGAAAAAAATTAATGAATTATTTATTGAGAGCCAGGTAGTAGTGTAAATACTAGTGGTACAGAAAAGAATAAAATAGAGTTCTTGCCTCCAGGAGTTTATATTCTAGTAGGAGATAATCCATTAAAAAGCAAATATATATGACATAACATCAGGTAGTGATGATAATTATGATGTAAAATAAGGTAAGATAAGCAGAGTGATGCTATCTGAAGAGGTTAGTTACAGAAGGTCTCTTTGAAGAGGTCATGTCTGACCACAGACAGGACTGGGAGACAGGGCCATCATTGTCATCATCATCCTCATCATTGCAGTTGGGAGTAAACACAACTTTTGATGCCCAAGTTAACATTCTTCCAGTCACATCATACTGCCTGCCAGTGACTGAGTAGAATAAGAGAAATTATAATCAGCAAACAAACAAACAAACAAAAACAGGCTAAAGTATAAAGCTAGAGTCTCCTCTTTGACCCTAAAGTCTGGAAAAAGCTACAAAAATAGTGAGAATAAATACTTCTTTTCAGATTATATAAAATATTAGTGTTTGGAAAAGGGGCCATTTCTGATTCCTCCAGACATTCTGCATGATGGTAACTTGTAAACATCACTCTGATTTTTCTCCTCCTTGGCTGAATGTGTGTGTGGGGCCTGCAAAGGCAGGAGCCAGTGGAGAACAATCAACCATTATGCCACAGAGCTTTGACCAGAGTGAACTACATTAATTTTACTTCCACCACTTACTAGCTGTGTGACATTAAACAAGAAAATGGGAACTTTATGGAAGTAAGTGCTGCTCACTCAAGGCATAGTGCTCACCTATAACATGGTGCTCACCTGAGGCTTAGTGCTCACCCGTAACATGGTGCTCACCCGTAACATGGTGCTCACCTGTAACATGGTGCTCATCTCCAGCATAGTGCTCACCTGAGACATGTGCTCACTTATCACATGGTACTTACCTTTAGCAAAGTATCATTGGAGGCACGGTGCTCACCTATTGCATGGCACTCACCTGAGGCATGATTGCTCACCTGTTGCAAGGTGCTCACCTGTAGCATAGTACTTATACACTGTAGATGCTCAGTGGATTTGTAAGTGTGTGACTAACTGGATTCACTTTATGCCTCTAAATCTCAATTTCCACACTTTAAAAATGTGCATAATAATATATACATTAATTTTCTGTTGATTAAATGAGGTAATGATTACATAACATATAACATAGTGTCCAGCACATAATAAGCAATAAATAAATGGTGACTTTATCATTCAATATTTGTAGAATGCATACAATTATGAAAGAATAAAGACTATGCTACTGGAAGAATGTGAGCAAGAAGGCTAAAGCTAGGGAGATCTTTGGAAATGGATTTGAAACAAAGTGTGGATATGGTCAAGGAGCCTCAGTCTAAGGTATTAGAGAAAGATCTCTATAACCATTAGGTGAAAATAGGAATTTAGACTCAGATGGCATATAGAGAGAATTCCTTCCATGTTCCAGGAACTATGCTACATGTGTTCATATCAATAATATTAAAAACTGGGACCAGCAGTTAGCGTAATGGCTATGTTGCTGGACTCCCACATAGTCAACCACGGTTCATGTCCCGGACCTGGTGGCTTAAAACTCATGCCGGGCGTGGTGCGTGCATGCCCAAGATCCTGAGAGGAGACTGGAGGAGAAGGGATTGCGGCATGGCCATCCCCCCTGGGGGGTGATTTCTCGCTTTCTGTCTCTCTGTCTCTCTCTGGCGAGTGCACACGCCCTATAGCAAAAACCTCTCCCCCCCCCAAACAAAAAAGAAAAAAAAAGAATATTCCTGGGCCAACCAGTGACATAGCAGTTGAGGCAGCTCACTCCCATGTGGCCAAATGTGTGTTTCTAGTTTCATATATGGTGGTTTGAAAAACATGCCAGACACATGTACATGTATGACATCCTGAGAGGAAAATGACAGAGGAGGGATTGTGGCATGGCCATCCTCTCAGGGGGAATGATCTCATTTCTCTCTCTTCCCTCACTCTCTCTCTCTAGCAAGAGTGTATACCCTATAGCAAATTAAAGTAATAATAATAACAATAAAAATAATAATAATAAAGTTGATTATAGTCAACTTTTGTAGATCTAACAGGAAACAGAGGTAGAGATTAAACCAGGCCTTTAACCTAGAAGATGTGAAAAATGGTGTTGACTTCTACAGTAATTCAGTTTTCATGCCTGTCTTTCAGGATGAATATCATAACAGGGATCATAGACATCTTTGTTCTGTTCTGAGTTCTTCTATTTATAACCTATCTCTTGGGTTTTCTCATCTCCCAGGGGAAAATAAAGCATAATATATTCTGTTTACCTTCCAAAACTCTTCAGAGAGCTGAGCAGAAATAATAAAAACTTAGAAAGGCAATTACCAAATGTAATATTATTATTATAAAGTAGACAATGATATATATCCCTTGTGATTATTATTATTATTTTCAGTCTGCCACAGAGGCATGTTCTTGCTATGGGGAGAGAGAATGAGATAGAGATAGAGAGAGAGATAGAGATAGAGATAGAGAGGGAGAGAGAGAGAGAGAGAGAGAGAGTGAACAAGCAACCTCTGAGGTTGATGGCCATGTCACAGTCTCTTCTCCTTCATTTTCCTCTCAAGATTTTGGACATGCGTTCACATGTGCCTGGCATGAATTTCAAGCCACTGGGGCTCAAACCACATAGTCAGCCGTGTGGAAAGCAGCCACTTCACTACCATAGCACAGTCTGCCCCACTTGTGGTTTGAGGGAATAAAGGGAAAGAAGAAAGAAGCAAAACATTTAAGGGACCCAAAATGGAAAAAAAGTCTATTAATTATAATGTTCATGGTAATATCTTTGACTGAACTGATACACAGTGTTTTCATGATGGGAAAATTCATTTGGTATGCTGTAATGACACACAGTGATTAAATATATAAAAATAAATAAAAATAAAACAAAAATAATTAAAAAACTTCAAAAAAAAAGCATTGCAAGGTAAGTTTTATAAAGTCTTTTTTGTTTGCTTGTTTACTTCAAATTATAACATCTATACAATTTTGAGATGTCCCAGTAGCTTCTATTCAGCTATAAAAATTAATTCCTATCAATTGGTAAATCTTTGTATAGCCTTTGCAATTTCTAAAGGGCATTTGTGCTTTTTCTATTTGTTCTTCATAAGAATGTATGAAATATTATAGTTCTTCATAAGAATGTATAAAATATTATAATCATTTCTATGAGCAAGTAAGGAAATCCAGATGGAGAGAGATTAAGAAACCTGACCAAGGTCACATGCTCTAAGTGACAGGTAGGTCTTAGTCACCACTTCCTCAGTTTTTGACACCTTCAAGGCCACAGACTTCTCTGTACTGCTCCATCAGCTTCTCTTAGGGTCAAGGGAGATTAACTAGACAATTGTTGGTAATGTCTTTTTATATGACTTAATTTGCTGCATTGTCTCAAAGCATAGATTCTGAACAGAAACATAAGGTACAATGGCCTTTTTTCATTTGTGGGAAAAAATATTTAGAGGAAATAAACCTAAAAACCCTTTAAGGATATATTGATCTAAATGCGTTGTAAAAATATAGGGCTTTGTAAGGATCTGACTATATTAATTAGACTACAAAGGATTTGGTGGACTTAATCAATGGGGCTAGCAGCTTAGTTGCAAAGATAATTCTTTACTCATTGGAAATTAGGAAAAGTTGGTTTGAACAGACTGTAGGGAGTGGGTAAATAATGCTCACTTTTAGCCCCTCCCCTTCCCACCCTCCTCTTTGCCTTAGGAAGCTGACCTCAAAGGACGGCTCTAACATCCCCTTACTTCCCTGCTTTAGGTTACAGACAATGGGAAGCATTAGCAGAGATGGGAAGGGTGAAGGGATAGAGACTGGAGTATTTATTTCCTTAGGTCATTGTTGGTAGTTGAGTGTTACTAAGGCAACGGTTTCTACCTGGGGTCCTCCCCTGCAGCTATAGGACAGCTATGGGTCTATGTCTAATAACTGTTCCTTCCTATCCCCCTCTCCTTTAACCTAAGGTCAAAACTACTCCTGTATCTGTTGTCATTATCCCAGAATGTTTCATCACTCTTTGCTGGCTTTCCTTAACCCTGACCTTATCTTTGTAATAGTCCTGGCTTTAAACACTTCTCCAGTCTCCCTGTTGAGTGTGACAACTGCTTCCTCCTGGGAATAAGTAGTGATAGGAGATGAGAGATGCTAAATTATCTTGTCTCAATTAGATATGTTCTGACCTAGAATACTCTCTCCACCAATTAATGCAAAGGGGCACTGGGAATTTGAAGCGCCTGACATAGAGCAGAGCTTGATCCATTCACTAGATTGCATCAGTGATGGACCGAGGAATCCACATGAGGCAAAGTTCCCACCCACAATGCTCAACTGAAAGACAGCAGGAAGAATGTCCACAAAGACGAGCTTCTCATATCTGTCAGTGACTATCAACCATCTTGGGGCCCAGAGCTCTTCAATCTAAACGCATAAAAGGCTGGAGGAGATTATAAATAATCTTTGCAAGTAAAAAGGCAGCCAAGGGTTTCGTTAAGTAGTGATTTTAAAAAGTATTAGAGACAAAGTTCATGGTTGCTCCTATTTCTTAATCTTATGTATTTGTTTACGTTTTTAGTTGTCAGAGAGTATGTGTACTTGTCAGAAAAAGACTGAGAGAGAGAGAGAGGGAGAAAACACTCCCTAAGGGAACATTGTCATTTCACAATCTCCTCTCACCCTTTTCTCCATCCTTTTGGGACTTGGGACATACATGCACATGCACAGAGAATGTTCTCCAAGTTGCTAGGACCGGGACTCAAACCATAGTTGACCATGTGAAATTTGGCTTCCTCAACCACTAGGCCATGCGATCAGTCTATAACTTTATTTTTTATATACCTATATCCATAACTATGTGTATATTTTATTTAATAAAATAGTGTCTGCTATAATTTTAATAAATATTAGATAGATAAAAAGATACCCACTAGTTAGTCTTTGAGATACTTTTTTAGTGTGCCAGCGATCTGAGATGAACTATATTTTCTAGACTCTTTTTTTCAGGGAAGAGCCAAGGCAGATTCTTGTGCAGGATTTAAAGGCAAGAACTATCCATCTTAGTTTGCCCAGAACTGAGGAATTTTCCTGGATGAGAGACTTTCAATTCTGAAACCAGGATGGTCCAAGAGACTATTGGTAATTCTACAGGTGTCACCCACTGATGACTTAACCTCGATTGTGACTGCAATACCTCCCGCTGCACCTCCCTCACCTTCTCCCAGCTCTGGGCCAGGTTTTCCCTTAATGCCACTTGTCCTCTGGACACTCACAATATCAAGATCTATATTGCACTCTTGGTTCCAGCATGTCTTGCTCTGGCCTGCTTTAGATCTACCTTCCCTTCTTTTTTTTTTTTTTACCTTCCCTTCTTGAGGAAACTGCCTGCTTTGTGGAGCACAAATAACAAACTCTGTAATTCTTAGTAGAAATATCTGCTTATAACACAAATTATAATTATTGTATACACCCAGGTAGTTCTCATTTCTTGCATTATTTTCCTCCACCCTGCTTACCTATTAAATTCCCTTCATGATATAAGTTAACCTTCTTGTTCAATCTCCTTTGACTTTCCCAGGCACACTCAGGGGTTGCTTCCCATGAACCTCAGAGGTCGTCTTTCTTCTTCTACCATTGCTACCAACTAATAAGAAGAATAACAACAGTAATAGTAAGGAAATAGGACAAGCAATGACCATGTATTACCAGGAACTAGGATAGACTCTTCACCTATATTATCTTTTCTAATCTCTGCAAAAATACTAAGGCATGTAGTACGGTCATCATCATTTTGTAGATTAGGGAAGAAGATATTCAGAGAGGTTGTATAACTGGTCTAAGGCTGCCAGGGCTAGTAAGTGTAGGTGTGGGATTTGAATCTGGTTCCAGAGATCCAGTCTGTACCCCACTGTCTCCTCTGGAGGACAGTGATGATACTGCATTGTAGATACTTATTTCCATGTCTGCATTTTCTCTAGCTAGTACATTTTTATTGTAGAAGGGGAGGAGGACCTTACATATTCATTTTTGTTTCTCTACATATCAACATTGTGTCTGTTATGGGTAGAAACTTAATAAAAATTTTCATAATATAATTCCTTGCACACAAGGAACACATGAATGGAAAGATGGGTAGATGGATGACTAGAAGTGGCTCTAGAGATCATCTTATCCTATTTATGTGCTCAAAGTGAAGTGCTTGGAAGAATTGGCCTGAGAAATCTCATCTATGGGCTCCCAGATGGAGGTCTAAGATACAGCATACCTGGATTGTGATCACTACTTCATTCTGCAAAGGAGGAACACAGGAATTCTACACATGCAGCATTAGAACACTGAAAATATCAAAAGAAAGAGGTGAATATTTCTGCAATAAACATGAATATGCAAATATTTTATTGACTGTTTTCCTGTCCTTTGGAAAGATACCTCAGAGTGGAATTACTGAGTCTTATTGTAGTTCTATTTAGAGGTTTTAAGGAACCTCTGTATATGGAATGAACCGAGATGTCCAAGAACAGATGAGGAGATTGAAAAGATGTGTCACATGTATACTATAAAATATTACTCATCTATAAAAAACAGTGAGACCTTGATGTTTGATATAAAGTAGATGTATATGAAAGATTTAATGCTAAGCAAAGTAAGCCAGACTATGAAAGACACATTGTATGTCCCTGTTCAATATGTACCAAATGTCTGAGTTCTATAGCATAAACTGAAAGATTGGAAAATATAATAGCAGGGAGGCCAACTGTCGATACTAGAGACAGTATAAAAAAGGATGTGTAATGGGGATGAGTAATAGGAGGTAGAAGGGAAGGGATCAGGGAAAAAATCAAAACATTTAATAGACACAAAAATGAAAAGTTATCTATTGGTGATAATTTATATGGCAATGTCTTTGACTTGACTAATATGAACCATATTCATGCTGGGAAAAATCACGTTGTACACTATAAATATGTACAGTAAATAAATGCAAATAAAAAATACACACACACACACACACACACTCAAAGAAAGGGTAAGTACTCTGGTACTTTCCCCCTTTCTTTTACTATTTTATATCCCCAAATAACTTTCTACTCTTGCATATCAAGCTTATATAAAGATATGCTGACTTTGATAGTTAACCTTCTGCTTTTAACTGTGTGCTGTGTAAAAATAGAAGAAGGAAACACATGCTGGAAATTTCCATTTCTCTTTATTGTTGCATCTTTCTGTTACTGAAATTTGGGAATCAGATTATCTGCCTTTTCTATCAAACAACAAAGCATTTGCCCAATTAATCTCTGCCCTGAATTTTGTTTTTCTTACTCTAAATCCATGTCATTTTTCATCCTTCAGAGTCTGAAAATGCAATAATAGTAGAGACTAGTGTATTTCAGTCCCCATTGATCAACATAATGATTCTAAGTGTTCTGGATATACAATAAATGTACTAATTTTGCTTACTCTTCATTTTTTACTCACAAACAGAAAAACACACTGCCTCGAGGGAACTGAAACTCTGCAGTCTCTGCATGTGAAACGTGTAATGAGTTTCAGCCAGTGATCCACACTGCCTGGCTATGTATGCTCCATCCTCATCGGGATTTCTAGTGACACTGTCAGGGTGGGGATTAGGGAGCCAGCTGATTGGGACAGAAACAATGAGGCTGTGTTTGTTGGTTTACTCACCAAATGTTATTCTTACCCCTTCACTCGATGTCACAGAAAACTCTCCATTAACCAACTGTTTGGTGAGTTTCTAGTTAGGCAGTTGTTAAAGAGTACTGTATTCAGACTCATAATACCTGCATTCTAGAATGTCCTCTGCCACTAAAAGTTTTTGTAACATTGGGAAAGTAATATATTTTTAGAGGTAACATTTTTGCTTCCATAATAAGTGAGTAAATAAAGATAATAAAATCTTTTTAAAAATAAGATCTAGGGACCAGCCCATGACATAGTGGTTGGGGTGGTTGGGGTGGCTGGATCTCAGATGGCCAACTGTGAAGTTTGAATCCTGGATATAGTGGCTCGAGAAAAACACATGCCCCTCCTTATGGAGCAATGTGTGTGAATACTGAGGATCCCCAAAGGAAGGAGAGATGGAGAGGGGAGTGTGGCATGACAATCTTTCATGGGCTTCTCTCTCTCTCTCTCTCTCTCTCTCTCTGTCTGTCTTTCTCTATCCCCAGCAAGCAAATGTGCCCTCTGGCAAAATTTTAAAAAAAGAAAAAAGAAAGAATTAGGGTCCATTTCTCATTAACTAAGAAAGTTGAACTAACCAAATATTTCATACTCTGTGGCCCATGATTCTCCTGGGATTAGGGAACATATTCTTGGAATGCTTCAGTATTCTGTGAGAATTTTTAAATTTCATGTTTTTATTTAGATAAATATTTCTGAAATCTTAAAGATTTTCTATGATTAATAATCAATTTTTTTTCTATAATTCAATCTCAGTATCAGCAATTATATTAACTACCTCAAGTGTCAAAGTTTGAATTTTATTATTCCATTTCTCTTAGAGGTCCTTTAGAGGTCTTAAGCAAGCATGCCTCTCAAACATTTGATAATTTTCTAAAATAATGGAGAGTGGTAGGTTTCATTTGTGCATCCATGTTTACTGCATGCTTTACTGCACATTCTAAAGCACATCCAGAGGAGGCCAGATACTATTCAAGCCACTGAGGTCACCAGAATGAAGAAGAGTCACCATGTGTTTCTGTAATTTCATAGCCTGATTGGGTAGATATGCATAACCATACAGAGTTAGGGGACTTTTGATTTTAAGCTGGAAACATCTTTGAACTACAATACAATAAATCTGTATAATTAGCATCACTTAGATTCTACCTAACATTTTGGTCTGTTTGTTCTTAACTCCCAGAGAGCTATCTAGGGTCTGAGTGACTTGAACAATTTTACCCACATTCAAAGGTTGTCATGAGAATAAAATGACATATCTGAGTAAAATGTCCTTGAAAACAGAAGATTTTATGCTTTCTTAAGAAAACAACTTCCGTTAAATATTTTTATTTATTATGCTGTATTTTTCCCAAAAGAGCATGTAAGATGGTTTATAACCAAAACTATACACAAAAATAGCATTGATGAAACCAGGAAGGGAAAGAAAAGGAAGAGCATTTGTCCAGTCTATGCGTAAATTAGGCACGGGATGCATTTCTAAGCCCTCCAGCCTTGGAGTTCTATGACCTGGCCTAAGCCCAGCTTCAGTGTATCCCTCTCAGTGAGTTAAGGCATGCCTCCTTACCTCACTAAGCCTTAGTTTCCTAATCTGTACATCGATGCAATCACTCATACTTTCGGGGGACTATGAGGATTATAGTATATATAGATGTAAAACCTCAAAGAAGATTTTTTGGAACTGCATGTAAGGAATTTAGAAATTATCACTCCATCTTAACAAACAAAAAGCTGAGCTGACTGGAAATTCGATAACTCTTCTCAGATCTGTAAGAGAGGTGAGGATATAGGGCACACCACTGTCTCCAAGATTGGAGAGACAGAGAGTTGAACATAAGGAATCATAACTTACTGTTCAGAGTATCACAAACAGAAATCACTGCAGGAACTACAGCTGAGGGAGAAAAAACTGAATTGGAACTGAGTGGGCAACTGTAAGAGTTAAAAACTTCAGGGGACCTAGTTATAGGGACATCCTATGATTTTATGAAGTTTGCCCAGGGAGCTGGCTCATGTTTCTATAGTATCAGAGAACAAATCCTTCCTGTTCTTAGTGAAGGCTACCATCAGGAGATACTAACTAGCCAGAACCTAACCTGCTTGTGCATTATCAGAATCTGCTGACTGTGAAGAAAGGATATACCCAATTTCAGACCACCATAGCTGTCTTATCTCACTGAAAGGGAGAAAATAAAATTGAAAAAGACTTGTGAGTTTCCCAGTTTGGAAACACAGGCTCACTTAAAGTCTGAGACCTCATCATAGAGTTATAGAACACTTTCCCTCACCTTCACATCACTAAAGGCCTATTCATAGCACCTCCTACTCGCGTCTGGCTATTGAGAAAAAAATAAATGACAAGGCATACTAAAAGACAAAACAAAAACCCCACACATTGTGAAGAAGTAGAGAAAGCATCAGAATCAGACATGACAAAGGTGTTGGGATTATCAGGCCAGGAATTGAAAACAGCTATGAGTAATACTCTAAGAGCTCTAATGAATACAGTAGACAGCATGCAAGGACAGATGCACAATGTTAGCAGAGAGCTGAAAATCCAGGAAAGAATCAGAAGAAATGCTAGAGATAGAAAATATTGTTATAGAAATGAAGACTGCCTTTGTCTCTTTAGTAAACTGGAAACCACTGAGAAAATTCTTTGACCTTGAGAGTATTTCTGTAGGAACTACTAGGCTATGGGCTGGTCCCAGAAAAGTTTGTATAGTTCTGTAGGCAAAATAATTCTGAGCCCAAGGAAGATATTCAAATAGCCTTTTTAGGAAACAGCAGATGGCAAAATGGTTAAGGCACTGGACTCCAACATGGTAGACCACCGTTCAAGTCCCAGACCTGTTGGCTTGATACACTGAGTGCATGTGTGTGCATGCTCAAAATCCTGAGAGGAGAATGGAGAAGAAAGGATTGCAGGATGGCCATCCTTCTTGGGGTGGGTGATCATTTTTCACTTTCTGTCTCTCTGTATCTCTCTGTTTCTCTGTCGAGTGCATGTGGCCTATAGCAAAAATCACTTGAAAAATAAATTAAAATAAATAAATAAACAGCTTTTTTACTCACTTAATCTCCACCTGTGTGTCTCAGGTAATTCTTAGACTTATAGATTCAACACACTCCTACCTTGCTTCCAGCTTAGAGTTGACTTAGCTGTATAAAGGGATGTGTGGGCATGGGACCTTGTGGTTGTTTAGGAAAGGGTCTACACAATGTCTTCTTTATAAATGAAGTTGGAAATAGAGTGATCAGCCAAGTAGCTAGGATGGAAGACAGCCCTGTGGACCCCTTCATTTTGGCTGTTTGAGACCCTGAGCAGAGGACTCAGCAGACCTGTGCTGTATCTGGACTTGTGCCCTACAGAACCATGAAATAACAAATGGACATTGATTTAGGCACACACTTGTGATTTAAAAAAAATATATTTTTAGAGTTTTGCCATTGGGTGCATGTGCTCTCTGGAAAGAGACACAGACAGAGAGGGAGGGAAAGTGAGAAATCACTTCCTGGGGGGATGGCCACACCCCAATCCCTTCTTTCTTCTCCCCTCAGGATTTTGGGCATAGACACACATGTGCCTGGGTCTGAGATTTGAATCATGGAGTCAACCATATGGGATCCAGAGCCTTAAATACCGTGCCACCTGCTGGTCCCCATGTGTGATTATTTGTTACAGCAGCAGTAGGAAGCTAGCATGCTGCCTCCAAGTTGGATAGGTTGCTCTGAAGTCTGGGACTACCCTGCTGTGCTTGGTCCCAGGTGAGCTTTTACAGGGAGATCTTGGCATTCACTATGGAAGTCCAGGATCAAAGCTATTTTCTCCTGATCAAGAAACAATCTTAAACATCTTCAAAGATACGGAAGTCTCTAAATCAATAGTCAGGAAGAAGTCAGTTCAAGAAAATACCAAAGAGAAAACAAAAAAAACCCACCTTTCATGTTATTTTATTTCTCAGGTAATTTTCATATGTATATTAGGGGCCATGAAAAAAGTAGTAGCATTTAGAAAGAAAGTGTGTGTGTGTGTGTGTGTGTGCGCGCACACACACACGTGTGTCTACCTTTGTCTCAGGACAAGAGAGGCATACTGAGGTGTTAGAGCAAGCTTTCAATGGAACTGACTTCTATGATGTGACTTGAGTCCTGAGACCTAAAAAGACAGAGGGCAGGGAAACAGAATTTTAAAAGGAAAGAACTGGGGGAGGACTGGGGAGAGCTGGGACAGCTGCAGCAGAGGTAATTGCCTCAGAGTGCTTGGATCTTATCGGAAGAACAGGACACCAGTCACGTGTCTCTGGGTGGAGAGTGAAGTGATCAGATGTGTGTTTTAGAATGATGACACAGTGAGAAAATGGCCTGAAGGAGAGAAAGAGCAGAACAAGGGAGGACCTATTATCGTTAGAGGATTGTTGTACCTTCTTTGGAGAGAGCATCTCCAACTCTGTTATCACTATGGTATGGGGAAGATTCAATTACTGTTAGCACTGCTTGGCACTCAGGCCCCATCCTCCTACAGGAGAGGCGAGGAGGGCTGGGTCGCCTTACCAAGTGCAGGTGTAAACTTGAGCAATAGAAGACACTCATTTTTGTTTTCTTTTCTTCACAATGAAGACAATGTTAATAGCAAAAGAGAAAGAAATGAAAATAGACCTCAAATCATACTCCATCTCCTCATGCTGAAGGAATATTTTTATTATAAATTCATTTTTTTCTTTTTAAAGTTTCTTTCATATATATGTGTGTGTGTGTGTG
>NW_006159829.1:6497867-6509327 GCF_000334495.1 Tupaia belangeri chinensis | reverse complement strand
CGGGAGAGAGAGAGAGAGGTATCCCCAGTAGCGTCTTCACACTGCCATCTGCCCCAGCCTTTGCTAGATAGGATCACAGGCATGCGTGTGCCCTGCGCTGTATACAGGGAGATCTCAGGACGTGAAAACAGGCCCTTCCCGTGTGGGTTCAGCATCACTGAACTTTGCTTAATGTCACTGCTGCTATCCATTGTAGGGTTCTTTCTTGGTGTATTTGAATGCCTAAATCATTTTGCACTATTTCCACCTTACTGTATTCAGTTTTTCAGCTCACATTGGGAACCTGACATAATGACATTTCCATGTTGCTACAGCACCTTTGAAAGATAACATCTAATATCTACCTGGTATCTCCCAGGTGGAGGCTCAGTAGTTCCAATGAGCTGTTCTCTTTCTGTTGGACGTTATGTTCTGCCCAGAGTTTCTGCTCTTAAAAGCAACATCTTCAGTCTACAGTATGTCCTGTTATTTTGGGAGGTTTATTTCCTTATGACACCCTTCTTATTGTATTATTTCTGGCTGAAATTAGAATGTTTCTTAGCTCCTAATACCTATTGTGCAATTGCCTAGAAAGCGTTTATTGCCGTAATCACTCTCAGTGTCCACTTTGGAAGCCAGTGGGAATCGGGACAAGGAATTAATCGCCACTGAGCACTCACCAGGTACTAGGCATGTTGTGTTCCTTAGCTCACTGAATCCAATGACTACGTGGATAGTTTTATTTATTGAGGTCTTACCTTCATGCAGGGAGCTTTGTCAAGTGGCTGAAGTACTTTGCCTCATTTAATCATCCAAAGAGACCAATGAAGCAGATTAGAAAACTGAGGTATAAGAGATTAAACTCCCAAAATCAAATGCTTAGAAAATAACAGGACTAGTATTTAAACTGGTCTAGCTGGCTTCATAGACCCTAATTTTCACTACCACACAGGCAAGCAGTACACCCTTCCTTCCTATATGTCATGAGGCTTACATTTGCCAAAAAGTCTAGGGACATGAGCAGCAAAATGTCTTAAAGCATGAGGAGTAGAGGATGGGGCAGGAGCCCTGAGCACTAGGTACAGCTCTTTTTGACAAATTTTAATTCCTCTCTGTTGTCCATTCTGAATCAACCCTTGTTAGGGCTGCTTTCTGTTGTTTATGAATGCTATCCAGAGAGGGAGTTCCTGAGAGGTTCATATGTCTGGACTTGGGGCAATTTCAATAGCATCTGTGTGAAAGAATTAGGCATCCCTGTAAACCCAGGCAGACTGGCTCCTGTGGGTTAGTGCAGATGACAGGGCACAAAAATATCTATTAGCCCTGGGAATCTCCAGCCTCAGAGGCTGGTGGAGAATTGTGGTGAATCCATGGAGAAAAAGAAACATGAGTATTTTTAGTTTGGGGTAGGCATGGTGTGAAAATGACAAGTCCATTTAATTGTACTGTGACTGGAGTTTGCACTGGTTTCAGACTTTAGAGGATGCAAAGGGTGCTATGTAATCCATCTGCTGCTGTTTAGCTTGCCAGAGAAAACCATGCACAGAAGGCGAGAGAAGGGAAAACCACAGGGATTTGCAACATATAACCTTCTGTTACTGTTTTGCCTGATGTCATGACACTTTGGAAGACTAAGTCCTTGCCCTAGGAAAATATAATACGTTTGTAATGATGCAAGCTTATTTGCTTCTATAGCTGTCTAATAGTTGTGTATGTGCTTAGGGGTTGTCTCACCAATGCATTTTAGGGGCAGAGTTTTATTTTCTGCTTCAATTCAGTGTACATCAACAAAGCGACTGAGCAAGTACTGTGTGACAGGCACTTTTGCTATGTGCTGAGGAGCTGAGGATAAGCAGAACAGAGTGATAGATGCGGTGGTTTGATTACGAGCAGGGATCAGAGAGGCAGAGAACAAGGGTGGTTAATAGGTCCTAGTCAGGAAAAGGAGAAAGAAATTAAGAAAGGTTTAACAAGTCTGAAAAGATGAGATTTGAAATCTCCAGAGGTATTTGCCAGGGAAGCAAGGAGGACATAACATTTTAGTCAGAAGATGTTCCTTTGGGACCAGGAGTTAGCGTAATGGCTATGTCGCTGGACTCCCACATAGTCGACCGCAGTTCAAGTCCCAGACCTGGCGGCTTAAACTCACGCTGGGCACGTGTGCATGCGTGCCCAAGATCCCAAGAGGAGAATGGAGGAGAAGGGATTGCGGCGTGACCATCCCCCCTGGGGGGTGATTTCTCGCTTTCTCTCTCTCTCTCTCTCTCTCTGTCTTTCTGGTGAGCGCACGACGTACAAGGCAAAAACCTCAAAAAAAAAAAAAAAAAAAAAAAAAAAAGACGTTCCTTTAGGAAGGCATGGTTTGGGTCCAGCTGGTGGTGTGGTGGTTAAGATAGGTGGATCCACATGGTCAATTTCATGGTTTGAGTCCTGGACCTGGTAGCTTGGAAAAAACAAAAACAAAAACAAAACAAAACACATTGAGCACATGTGCGTGTGTGTCCAAAATTCTGAGAGGAGAAAGGCAGAGAAGGGACTGTGGCTTGGCCATTACACATCCCTTTGTCTCCAGCAAGTACACATGCCCTTTGCATAATAAAACAAAGCAAAATAACATAAGGAAGGCATGGTTTGTTTGAGGGGTTGCAAGCCCTTTGGAGTATTGAAGCTAAAATGTGCAGTGATGATAGTGGGAGTCTAGAAGTGAGAATGGGAACTGGAAAGGCTGAGAAGAGGAGTGGGATGCCAGGTGGTTTTGTAGGCAGGTGCCATGACATGACTGTTTTAGAAGCTTTTTGACCTTACAGTGCCCTCTATCTAGTAGTATGACATATGACTTAGAAGAAATAGCCACTAGGAAAACAGGCTGAAGCCTAGAGTGGTCGCCTTCTTGCCATGTCTGTTATGGTAGGCAAATTATTTAATCTCTTTGAGCCTCAATTTTTTCCTCTCATAACTAAGCACACTAGTGTTTATTTTACAGGGTTGTCCTGACAGATTAAAAACATCTGATGGAAAAGAAGAACCTATTCCTGGCACATCAACTTTAGTATCTCCCCAGGCATTCAATTGGTACCCATTGAACAAATATAAACAAATTCAAGGTTATTATGATAATTAATTTTAAAATGTGGGGAGTTTTATTTTCTTTCTTAAGAAGAATAAATCCCATAGAAGGGAAAGGAAGGGGAGGCCAGACAAGATAAGGCAGAGGAGCGAATAAAGGAGAGAGAAAAATGAAAGTCCCATGGTTCATGGCAGACCATGTTGATTCAAAACAAGGGACAGCTTTGCCTGGACTCCATGCTGGGAGACCAAGTTAATAGAGATCCAGTCAAGCAAGGGTCGTTGGTGAGATGACCTGTCTGGATGCAAGAGAACAAGTCAGAGCCTCTGTCACAGGTTCCTGTGTTCATTCTTTTTCTCTGTCCCTCTGAGTCAGGGGGCAATAATTCTTTTTCGGCTGGCTCCTGAACATTCAGTTAATTTAGATCTATTGAGTTTACAGGGATTACCTTGCTTCCTTTGTAGTAAATAAAGCTATAAACAGCTGGTGAAAGTGATTAATGGCTCCAGGCAAGTTGCAGCATTTAATCAATGACAAAAGCTGTTCATTGGGTATAGGCTAGAGAAAGAGGAGCCCAGTGCCAGAATACAGCCTTGGGGGCACACAGTGAAGGACTATAGGAACTTTATCCAGCAGTGGGTTCTCCTTACCCAGTCTGGAAAATGGCCTCATGCTGTCCTTTCTCATTTAAAAAAAAAAAAAAAAGCATTTGTTTGTCTTGGGATAACAAGACAAATAAACAATTACATTTCCATTAAAAAATATATAATTGCATAGACAATATGAGAGGAAATACAAATAGAGAAAATAAAAATCTATAATAAGTCCAAAACAAATCAAAGTGGTTTTATTTTCTCATGTTCTTATCTTGTCACGGGTCACCTACAAGTAACAACATGTTTACATTTTTGTTTTGCTCCCTGACAGCCCTTTCCCCAGGCAATCAGAAAGATATATCCTTCAGAGCTTCTCAGGTCTAAATGTTTAACAGGCTTGCTCATCTCTATGACATTACTCTTAGCAATCTTTCCTTAATTCCTGCCATGCTGACTTAGTTTCTCAAACTCCCTTAGGTTTTCTCTCAATGCTGCCTTTGTTCTACTTTATCCTCTGTTTCAAACACTCTCCCTGTATTGATTGCTTGATGATTCCAACATGTCCTATCAGTCAAAAGAACTCTTCTTACCCCAGTGTATCTTGAGGTTTCTTGGATTCAGACATCTATAATCAACTCTAATGGATCTTCCTGGATTTTTCAATGGAGCTAAACTTGAGCACGCTGTACTTTTCTACTTCTTCTCTGAAATTATTATACTACGGGTGATTTTTCTTCCATGCCCTTCCCCATAGATGGTTAGCACCCTGAAGGTGAAGAAATTCTTTTTATTCACTACTGTATCTACAGTTTCTGGCTATCCAGATCATCACTGAATCATTGTTGATAATTAAATTGAATTATAAAGATGTAATTTTATATTTTGTTCTTTTAGTTAACATTTCATCATAGACATTCAGTCACAATGATGTGTCTGATCAGTTGCTTACTATTCTATTCCATTCAATAGACATCTTATTGTATTCACTCTCCTCTTGTATTGGGTAATTGAGTTTTATCCATTATTTTATGCTTATAAGCAGGGCTTACCTTTTAAATATCATGTGACTGATAAATTGAAAAATTATTTCCAGGAAAATTGGTTGAATTGGATGAAGCATTTCCTATGTTAAATAGAAACATAATCATCAAAGTATTTGTCACACAGTCTACTAAAAATTCCTGCTTGGTACAAATGAGGTCTGAATGGAGATAACCAAATTTTAGAAAATGGTGCGGATAGAGGGGCCAGGTAGACTAGCTCTCAATCCAGTTTCCAAAAATCAATAGGTTAGAATGAACTCAGAGTCTGACTAAATAATGAAAACCACACTAGATAATCTATAAATGAAAGACTTCGGCTATGTTTCAATAAAGGTTTATTTGCCAAGACACAGTCCAGCCACATTTAGCCGTCAGGTCATAGTTTGCCAACCTCTAGCCAAGATGCTATTTGTAAAGCTCAATGTCGGGTCTATAGAAAGCATCTACTAAAATAATAGCAATCTTGAGATTATGATAATGATCCTCATGACTGGCATCTGCCAGTCTACTGATCTTGGCCACCTGCCATTATCTTAAGGTTTTTTGGATTCAGACATCTGGAATAAACTGTAGTGGATCTTCCTGTCAACACAGATTTTCAGAGCATAATACATTTCTCAATAGAAGATAGTAACTAACTAACTAACTCTCTTCTCTTGAGGTATGCTTCATTATCGTATAAGAATTTCTGTAGTCCTTTGTAAATTCTGACCCTTTCAACTGGACACATTAGTTTAAAGCATATAATTACCTCTAATTGGATTCACAGTCAATGCACTGCAGTGCTGTTAGAGGCATAATCAATAACCACTCCATGGAGCAGCTCTTGCTCAATACCATCTCCAACCAAAGCTGATCAGTTGAGGTTTGACCACATATTAGATAATACTGGACAAATTGGGTCTGTTGTTTTACATGCAGCCTGTGAATACTGCTATATTTTTCATCTGCTTCAGTGGAAAATTGTTGCTCACAGACCCAGAAGAAGCAACACCCTGCAAGGTGTCTAAACAAGAGGGTCAATGCTCACCTGTTTCCTTATGGTTCTAGAGGGAGAGGATAACTTCGGAGCATGAAAGAGGAAAAGACCATAGTTTTGCATATATATATAGGTTTTTGCTATAGGGCGTGTGTGCTCGCCAGACAGAGAGAGAGAGACAGAGAGATAGAAAGCGAGAAATCACCCCCCAAGGGAGATGGCCCCGCAGCAATCCCTTATCCTCCATTCTCCTCTTGGGGTCTTGGGCATGCATGCACACGTGCCCAGCATGAGTTTAAGCCACCGGGTCCAGGACGCGAACTGCGGTTGACTACGTGAGAGTCCAGCAACATAGCCATTACATAACTGCTGAAGACCATAGTTATATTTAATTGTTCATTTAACTCAGTAGTCCTGGGGCAAGACATATTAAAGTTCATCTGGGAGTACTTCTGAACCTAACTCTGAAACATTTATGCCAGAGGAGAGGGGCCCTAGCTCTGTTATCCTTTGTTTATTCCTCAAGTATCATTTTTCTTTTATTCTTTTTAAAATTTTATACATTTAATCAGTGTACATCACCACAGCTTGTAAAAAGAATTTTCCCAGCATAAATATACTATGCACCAGTCCAGTTAAAGATATTATCATGCACGTTATCTTCAACAGATGATCTTTCAATTTCTTTAGAGTTACCCATAGATAAATGGAACAAGAGGTGGAGGAAAGAGGTTGAATCACAAACTCTAAAATTAACCAGTCCTTATGCCTGGTTAACCAACTAGAGACTTAAAAAAATTAAATACACACACACACACACACACACTTACACACACACACACACACACACACATATAACACATGCATACATATATATTATGTATATATATACACACACACACACACTTATGTGTGTGTGCACTACGTAATGTTTTAACGCATGAAGAAACTATAATGCATTAATGGAAAACATAAAGCTTGAGTTTATTTTGGTGCAAAAATTTGAAATCTATATATAGTCTTTTCATAACACACATTCTCCATGAACTTTTCAAAGACCCCTTATACATGGACACAGTGAAATGATTACTATAGTCAAACAAATGAACATATCCATCACCTTCCATTGTGACCTTGTAACAATTTGTTTTGTTGTGAGAATACCTAAAAATCTTCCAGCAAATTTACAGTGTACAGTATAATATTATTAACTGCAGTCTTCCTGCTGCACATTAGCTCTCTAGACTTATCCCATCTAACTGTTCATTAGTACTCTTTGATCTGCTTATAATTTTGTCCTCTTACCTGCCACTGTAACCACTGTTCTGCTCTTTGCTCCTATGTATTCAACTATTTTTGTTGTTGTTGTCGTTGTTCTTACAGTATTTGTCTTCCTGTGCCTGGCTTATTTCACTCAGCTCAAAGTCTTATAGGTTCATTCACATTGTCTCAGATGGCAGTATCTCCTTCTTTTGTTAAGGCTGAATATTCTGTTGTATGTCTATACATACCATAATTACTTTTTAAAATTAAATTAACTAAATATTTTCAGATATTTTTGCCTTAGAGTACATGTGCTTGCCAGAGAGAGAGAGAGAGAGAGAGAGAGAGAGAGAGAAATCACACCCTGGGCAGGATGGCCATGCCTCAATCCCTTCTCCTCCTGGGATCTCGTGTACACATGTACATGTGCCTGGTATGATTTTCAAGCCACCTGGTTAAAGACTTGAACCATAGTTGACCATGTTGGAGTCTAGCAATGTAACCACTATGCCATCTGCTGGTCTCATATCATAATTTTTTTTTCATTCACTTGTTAATGGACATTTAGATTGTTTTGTTTTGTTAATTTTTAGTTTTATAAAGCAAAATTTATAGATTTTTTAAACAGAATTTTACATTCTTTTGTCTGTTAAATGTTTCTTCCCTTTGTCTCTCCAACCCACCCTCTACCACCCACTCCCCTTTCCTACGGTCTCTGGTAGCTACACTTACCATCTCTAGTATCATGTTTTCAGATTTTTCAGTTTTTGCCATAGAGTGCAGACATTTGGTACATACTGTTTTTATATCTCAGTTATTATGAATAATGCTGCACTGAACAAGGACATGTACACATCTCTGATTACTGGTTATCTTGGATCTGTATCAAGGAATGTAATTGGTTAGATAGCATAGTCCTATTTTTAACTTTTTAAAGAAACTCCATACTGTTTTCTACAGCCAATCAATTTCTTTCTATAATTTTTTCTTAAAGAATTTTTAAAAAATACATAAATTGGAGCCAGAAAAGTAAATTGATGAATAAATCAAGTAATGGGTTATTTCTTATGCTTCTGGTATGAGTATCACTGAGCTCTTAAGATAGCATTAATGGGGGAGAGAAACAAGGAATGAGATGAGAGGCACAAAGTCTGTCTTAGCTCGGTCTTGTGATAAAATAATTGCTTAAACGAGTGAATAAATGGGACACCTATCACGTGTTAGAATGAGTTCTGATTAAAGCAGGAAAAGACCTTAACATTGTCTATTAGGCATGGGCCGTATGGCTGGCACTGTGCCAAGTGTTCTGAACACATTAGCTTTGTCATAGCTTACTTCCCATAGCAGGTTTAGTCCCATCATTCTAATTATACCAATAAGGAAACTGAGACTCAGGAATGCTGAGTAACTTCTCAAGGATACTCTATAGGAAATTAGCAACGTGTTAAGATTAGACACAGAGCTGTCAGACTATAGTCCAGGGTGTGGTATTAGCTACTGTCCTTCAGAACCATCGTCCTAGCTGGTGGCACAGAGGTTGAGAACCAATCTTTTGTGGGCCTGGTGGCCGACTAGCTCTGAGGGAATCGGGGTTTCTCCTGAAGCCCTGCTTAGCTCCTGTCTTGGTTCCTTGTGCTTTTCCAGTGCTTCATCTGGTCTGTTATTTTCACTCTCAATCTGGTTAGTTGTTTGGAGTCTTGAAAAATCTGCCAATGGCTGCTGATCATGTCTCTTGGGGTCAGCTTTTGACCCCTGCCTGACCTACTTCACCCTCCATAAGGTCAGCCATTGTGATGATCAGCTAATGTTTATGGGTTTGGGAAGAAGCCCACCTCCTCCATCTCTGTTGCTCTTCTGCCTATTGAGTCTGATTCACCCTTTTTGCTTCTAGGATAACCCATAAATGAGCCTGAATTCACACACCTCACTGGACATTCTATTTCAGACTGCTTTCCACCCAACTTAGAGGCCATCTTTGCAGGAATTTTGGTTCACTTGATTTCTAGTGTCCTATTCCACCCTTCTCCCACTTCCTTTCTGTTCTAACGAACTTCACAGCTTCCATTGTCAGTCAGAGGAAAGACTTTTGTACTCTTTAAATCCCACATTCTGCTAAGACCAAAACCAATTTTGAAGTCACTTTGTAACTGTGTCATCTTGAGCAAACCACCTATCCTTTCTGAGTCTGAATGCACAGCCTCTGAAGTTGGGGAGGTACTTACACCTTCCTCCTAGGACGCTGGTCCAGATGGCAAGCACAGGGGGCAAAGCTCCTCATACAAGGTGGATATTAAGCAAATAGTGATTTGATTTAATGGTAGGTATAAACTGCTCTTCCTCAGGGCTTACGCTGCTGTATGGGGTGTGGCAGTGACCTTTTATACCCCTTCCAGTAAAGTTAGCCTCACTGTCCCATAAACTTCCCAAATTTGCACAGACCCAAGGAAACAAATCTGCTCTGCCATAAGTTAATTAAGAAAATGAACCAGATCAAAGGAGACAGAGGTAGTTAGGGAAGAAAAAAAGACAGAGAATTGGGTTCAAAGTGTGCTTGTTAATTACTTGCTCTGGATTTATAATGCCAAGAGGGCCCATCAACTAGAATACAGAATGAAGGGATGAAATAAATTAACAGAAAAACTCCACCTTGTGTTGATTCTCTGCAATAGGGCAGAGTCCTTGTGAGTAATTAATAGCAAATTAAGGAGCCAATTTACGCAGCAATTGAAGGAGTCTTTGTAGAAGCCTTTTTAAGGATAAAAGCAGAGATCATAGAAGAAGCTGGAAATATGTCACAGAAATGAATCACAAATGTTCTTATTGGGTTGTTGGAAAAGTCATGATGCATTTTTACATAGAAAAACAGAAAAACATTACATGACTTTTAGGATGAGCCAATAATTCCTGGGAGAAGTCACACTTCAAAGTGGGGGTTCATTGAAGAGGAGAGCTATATGACTCAAAGGAAGTATAAAACTGAGGCCATAAGTGGAGATCTTATTATACCTTCAGAGATGGAATCTGAGTTCTTCCCCCATTTGTTCTGTGCCTTTTCAACTGACTTCTCCAAGCCTCACATTTTACTCTGTAGATGAAGGGTAATGCATACCGTGTATAATATACATCTTTTGTGGGGGTCAAATGGGAGAAAGGATTTTGTGTTTGTTTTGAGAACCATGAGATCTGAGCAGTGATGGCAGTGAAGGGGATGGCAATCATGATGGTGAAGACGTTGAAAGGACTCAGGATGAGACTAATGAAACATTTACGTTGACACTTACATATACAACCTTAAGGACAATGCCGGGTATTACTGATCTACTCCAAACACCTTCCCGTGGCCTGTGCCTCATTCGAGCACTCGGTCAGAGGACATACATAAACCCTGAGGGCTAGTGTGTACTCGCCCTTGTCATTGCACCGACATGGTGCTTTCTATCCACTAACCAATCTCTGAATGTATCCTTTACTATAATGGGCCCCATTTCTTTAGGTAAGTGTCAGAAAATAAGGGAGGAAGATCCAACACACATTGAGCTAGATGCAGATCCTTATGTCACTCTATCCTTTCAGCAAGGCCATGAGCTCACTATTAACCCCATTTTCTATTTTAGAAAAGTTATATATATAGTGTGTGGTATAATTATTTTTTAATGCATTTTATTTCAAGAAAAAGAGTTTTAGTTTTAGTATGTCAAAATAAAAAAAAATGTTAAGAGGAATTCGGTTAAAATTTAAAACCAGGGAAAAGGTTAGGATTCAGTTCAAATAGTAGGTAGCTGAATGTATCAACAATTCAAGACAAGACAAAAATCCTTAAATTTGGAAATCAAAGCATCAAATAAAATCAGTAATGATTCAGTCTGAAGTCAAAAGAATACTACTTCACTAGTTCAGACTCATGTAATTAATCTCTCTTCCACTGACTTTCAGTGTTGTTGTGGTCTGATCTTTCCATCTAAACTCTGGAAGTTAACATTCAACTTCAACTTGTCCCTACCATTAGGCAGGCCATTAGTGTGGTATAATTATTAAATAACAGTGTCCAGAGTGAAGGCTGTTTAATTCTACTTCAAAAATAAACAAACTCTCTTAGTATGTGTAACTCTGTTCTGTTTAGATAATCCGTATTTTCAGTTTTTCATAGACAAGTAATTGTGATTTCTGCAAGATTATATTTAAAAACCCAAAGTTATAACATGGTGTTTTCAAAAGAAAAATTTAAATTATGTTAAAGGAATATTCAGAGGTCAGCAGGTGGCATGGTGGTAAAGGTGAACATGGCCAACCATGGTTCAAATCCTGGACCCTGTGGCTTGAAAAATGACATCAGGCACATGTGCATGCATGCCCAAAATCCCAAGAGGATCTGGAAGAGAAGGAATTGTGCTGTGGCCATGCTGGGAGGTGATTTTTCATTTTCCCTCTTTCTGTCTCTTCCCAGCAAGCACATGCATCTTATGGCAAAAACCTAAATTAAAAAAAGAAAATCATTGGTGTAAAGGTTTAGTGCCTCTTCAAATTAACAACCAG
>NW_006159829.1:6474662-6497122 GCF_000334495.1 Tupaia belangeri chinensis | reverse complement strand
AGGTTTAGTGCCTCTTCAAATTAACAACCAGCCCTTGTATGAAGCTCCTGGTTAACTAAATAAAATGTTACTTTGACTGACAGACACTAGGGTGTGTTTAAAGGCTTGCATTGTTTCCAGCACCCTGCTGGTCAACAGAACCAAGGGAGCTATTTTCAGGGTTATTAGCTCTGTTCCAATTGTGCTCTCTGCCAAAAGCAGCAGCAGCCTTTGGAAGCAAACTTCATCCTAGATGTAATTTAGAGAGACACTATTGACACCCACCTCTGGTAAAGGTCGGTACCAGGGAGCTTCCAGAGTCAACGGCATGAGCCTTTTGGGAAACTCAAAACTTAAGTGTGATTTTTGATTTTGATAACACTGATGAGATAAAGCAAAGCTTTCCACAAAAAAGTAAGAAAAGAAATATTATAAAAAAGCAGTGATTATTAAACAAAGCCCAAGGCCAAAAACAATGCCTCTCTAGGCAAGCAGGCGTTCTGTGGGGGAATTAATAAGTTTATATGCAATGAGGGTTTCTATGTATACATAGATATGATCAAATTTTTATCCAAATAGCATTTAACACTTTCAAAACTACCAGACTTCTCAGAGTATTTTTAAGTGTATTAGATCATTCCTCATTCCCTACTTTCCTTCTATCCATAATGCCTCAGTTTGTTTTTTTTTTTTTGAGAGGTTTCAGCTATAGGTCACATGCACTCTCCAGAAAGAAAGAAAGAGAGACAGAGAAAAAGCGAGAAATCACCTCCCCCCTCTCCCCCAGAGAGGATGGCCATGCTGCAATCTGCAATCCCTCTCCTCCATTCTCCTCTTGGGATCTTGGGTTCGCATGCACATGCGTTCAGCATGAGTTTAAGCCACTGGGTCTGAGACTTGAACCACGGTCGACTACACAGGAGTCCAGCAACGTAGCCATTACGCCATCTGCTGGTCTCATAATGCCTCAGCTTTAGTAATAATTGAGAAGTGCTGGGTTAGGCTTGAGATCATCAGCTGCTCCAGATGTGCTCTCTGGGCACAGGCCCATCAGAATGGGTGTGTAGCTATCTCATTTGTTATTTTAAATAAATTATGTTTAGAAAAGAAAACATCTTATTTATGTTAGTGGATTGTCTTTTTTTTTAACCCCTTTTATTTAGTCATTCTTATAGTCAGCCTTAGAAAAGTTGACCCATAACTCTTAGTGTATAAAATACACACACACACACACACACACACACACACACCTTCTGGGTGTGCCCTTTACATTTTTTCTGAGAACATTTAATAAGCAACTTCTATGTGCCACATCTCTGATAGGGACTTTGGATTTGAAAACAAAACATAGCTGTTCATCTCAAAGAGCTCAGGACCTAACATGTATGTGGTATGGTGAAACAGAAACAAATTGAAGCTGTCCTCTACATGACATGGTGATTAGGTGTCAGGATAGCAACTAGGGTAGTGACATCGGAAGGACACCCTACCCCAGGGGAGTGCATAATATAGGCAAGATACTGACATCATTTGACACTGAAAAACAAAACCTCTAAAACTTCAAAGAAATTGCTAGATCAAAGTAGTGATCACATGACTGAAAGACTGCATGGATTGTAAACTGAGGTCTATCCAATAAAATTCTGGAGATTTTGTTCTACTCTTCAAGCTTTCTTTTCTGGTTTATATTTTGCGTCTTAAGCCATGTAATTAAGTTACTTGTATGCATGTGTAACTGAATCCATTGAAGTAAACCGAAATACAAGCAATTATTGATTTTTCTATAAAGTATAAGTATTTTAATTGCTGTGTTAGTTGTTAATAATCTGTAAAAATTAGTTTGTTTAGAAGGAGTCGATAAGTAGCAAGATTTAGAAAACTAGTTATATCTAAGTAGAAATACTTTCTTTTCTTCCCTAAATATCACTGTTATCAATCAGTGTTTAATGCTGTTCTAGGCTTATTTCTAAGGTTTTAGCTCATTTCAGCTTGTCTCATTTTCCTAATGATGAACTTCTGAGCTGTGGCCATGCTAAGGATTTCTAAAGCTGCCCTTTTCTATAAAAACTGAATCAGTGCAAAGACATTAGAATTGGAGATAATGCTCTGGTGTTTACACAGAAATGTGAACAAATCCCACTTAGAGAAACATAAAAAGAAAAATTCTTGCCATATTTTATTCTTTGACCTTAAAACGATTCTCGGAGAAGAGGAGAGGATTTATCTATAATATTGGGAAAGAATAATGAGTTATACTAGAACAAGAGTATGAGAGAAAGAGTCAATGTCCTACAGGATAGCAGGTGGAAACCACAATGTTTATACAGCCGGTGAGGGAGAGTGAGTTGAATTTGCAGTACTATGATAGCTACAACTGACTAGCATCTGTGTTATCTAATAGAAGCATTCCTAGAGGTTGACTCATTTGCTTTGCTGGTGTTTTGTAGCTTGGAAATATCAGTGGAGAGCTAAGATCTTCCTTGGCTCTTCTGATATGTCCCAGCCTTCCCCAAGCATTTTAAGGTGCTGGAAGTCATTTAAAAAGTTGACGATTAGGGCCAGCAGGTGGTGTGGTGGTTAAGGGTGCTGGACTCCCACATGGCCGACCATGGTTCAAGTCCTGGGCCTGGTGGCTTGCTTTCTCACTTTCTCTCTCTCTCACTCTGTCCCTCTCTGGTCAAATAAAATAAGTAAATGAATAAATAAATAAAATAACTCTTTTAAAAAAAGTTGATGGTGATGATGATGTGGATAGTAATGTCTTTGTCTTGACTGATATTCAAGGTATTCCTTATGGAAAAAGATACGTTATATTCTATAAAGATATATGTGATTCAATGTAATATAAACAAGATTATGTTAATAACAAATAAAATGTTAAGAAAGTCCCTGTGGACAAGTTCAGGAATATGTCATAGCTATCCTCACTTTCCTCTTCTTGGCTAACTTTAATTACCTAACTGGCACTGTAAAAACACCCAAGCCTCTTGTTTCCCCTTTTCTTGCTTCCTGGCTTTGTTCTCTGGCTTGGATCTTTACAAGTCTTCTCATTCATATTGGTAGGCAGTCAACTGATGACACCTCAGTTTGTCCACACCCATTTATTGAAGGGAGAATCCCTTTGGATAAGCTCTACTATAGAGTCCAGCCATGTGACTTTTTAGCCAATAGAACAACAGCAAATATGACAGCTCCCAATTTAGGATCTGCCTTTGGACTCACATCTTCAGGTATATATGTCCTGTGTCACCCACATTGGATCAGCTGTGTTTGTTTCAGCCTTCACTTTTCCTCAGTCTTGGGTAGCTGTTTGGAGTCTTTATCTCCCAGCTTTACCCAGTTTAGCCCAACCAGCTGTTGTCCTAGTCCTGGCTCTGACCCTGAGAACCCTGAATACCTTTGTAGATGCTGAGAAAGATGCCCAGTCACAAAGCTCCTGCCACATCTGTAGGAGGTGCCTCTGGGACTGGCTGAGGAGTAAGACACTGGCAGAAGCTAAGTCAATGTTGTGTCTGGTGATCAACAGTCTAGGAGATCAGGAGAGAAAAAAAGCAGGGTAAAACAAGCACAGAACAAACTTCCTCACCCTGGTTAGTCAGAGCACAAGGTTTAGATGGAGTGAGGAAGATCGGCATTCTGAAGGACAGGTGGACCCTGAGGCCCACAGAAACAGCAAGAGCAGGCCTCAGTGAAGCATAGCTGGTGCTGGGAATGGACTGCGGCCTCCTATTCACCATTGCTGAGAACTTTAAGAGAATAAAGTGGGTCAAATCCTCACAAGGGTTGATATTTCGTAGCACAAGTGGAGTGAGGTTTCCCAGATTCAAACATTGACTGCTGAGTCAATACTGCTTAATGTTAATTAAACATATTAATATAACTCAACTGCAAGAGAGTGAGAATAGATTTTCAGACATTTCTCAGAAGGGATGAGAGAGGGGAAGATGCCAACTCAAGAGATTTTTCAAGGAAGTAATTACCTATAGAAATTTAGATAGAATGCACAGACGCATGCTTTTATAAAATGATTTATTTAATTTTATTCATTATTCTTATTCTTATTTTAATTTTCTATAGGATCTGTGTACTCATGAGAGAGAGGAGGGGTGGTCCAAGACTTGAAACATGGTCAGCCATGTGAGAGTCCAGTGCTTCAACCACCACACCACCTGTGACACCAGACACATATAATATAAGTGCATTTTTTTTAAATCTGTACTTGTGTTTCATTCTACTTCATTTCATCCTGGGTTACTCAGAAACAAATGACAAATACCAATTAAATCCATGGAGTACACAGACCCGAATTTAAGTATCAGCTGTGCTAATGGGGGAGGGTGAGAGGAAGGGAATCAAGGGGAAAAAGAAAGAGGCAAAACATTTTTAAAAATATAATCATTTATTTATTTAATTTCATTTGTTATTATTATTTTTTAATTTTGCCAGAGACAGACAGAAATGGAAACTGAAAAAGCAAACCACCAGATCCAGGACTAGAACTGCAATTGACCATGTGGAAATCCAGCACACCACCTGCTGGCCCCAAAAGAAGCAAAACATTTCAGGACCACAAAAATGGAAAATTATTTGTTGATGATAACGTGTACAATAATATCTTTAACTTGACTAATATACACTGTATACATGCTGGGAAACCTCATTTTACAAGCTGTAATGGTATACAGTGGTTTAGTGTATACTAAATAAATGAAGCAAGAAAAAAAGAAAAAAAATGTTCGTGGTACTGAGGAGTTACTTGAATATGTGAGCCTCAATTTCCTCAGAAAAATGAGGAGCAAAATTTCCTCATATAGTGACTCATGGATTGAAAAAGACCTTAAAGAAAAAAAGAACAGGCAAGCACAGTGCCTAATACATTAGGAGAAACCAGTGAAAAAGCTCACTATTTTCATTATTATCCTGGGAATTTTAAAGGAGCTGATCACTTACCTGGAATTTTCAGGAGGAGACAATAAAAAGGAAAGCCTAATTCTTACCTATGTGCTGCCGTGGAGCACTCTCACCCTGGATGTCTATTTGTCTGAGTGCCATATGGTTTAATCCTTTCTCATTTCTCTGGAGTAAAAAGCCAAGACGATCCATCACACTCGTCTATGACAGAGCTGAGTGGAGGCAGCTTGGAGATGAATGGCTGAAGAACATAAAGAATAATGACATTAACATATACATATATGAGGAGCACTTCAAAATTGCTTTCAGGAGAAAAGAGAGGGAGAGAGAAAAAAATCAAATCCTTCTGTTGAAAATTGTAAAACATGCTGACTCTTTAGTAGCAGAAGAATCGTACCCCAGGCTGATGCTATTCATAATGAATTATATGGTGGTGATTTATTCATACCAAGGTTTTAAGAAACTTGCCAGATTGATGAAAAATGCATAGGTATGCACTTTAGTCTGACGCCAGACTTAAGATGGAAAAGAAAGAGCTAATTTGGAAAGGCTGGGAGAGGGACAAACGAACAGGAAGCTCATAGGGCAATGGAGTGATGAAGGACAAGCATTTTATAATAAGAACTAGACAAATAATAATAATAATAAAACAGGCAACATTTTAATTTGAATTTCACTAGTCATCCTTTCTAAAGATCGTGAGGAGCTTAGTTTCACGATAGCAAGGGCAGGCAGGATGATGCACTGGAAAGTGGCTTTGGATTCAGGTTGACCAAATTCAAATTTCAATTCTGTCTATGGCTTTGGGAAATTGCTTCCTGACCCTGATCCCAGTTTCCTTATCCCTACAATATTGGCCCTAGAGGTATTCATAAAATTGAGTGAAACAGTTAAACTAGGCCTGAACTAGAAGCTTAAATATCATAAGTAAAAATCCAAACTAGTGCTTTAGAACCCTGCATATCCCAGAAGCAGTAGGTGGTGTAGTGGCTAAGGCGCGGGAACTCACATGCCTGACTGTGGTTCAAGTCCTGGAACCAGAGGCTTGAACATCACGTTGGACATGTGTGCATGCCTGCCAAAATCCAAGAACAGAATGGAGGAGACTGTGGCATGGCCATGTCACATGAGGAGTGATTTCTTACTTTCCCTCTCTCTGTCTCTCTCTCCAGAGAGTGCATGTATCCTATGGGAAAACAAAACAAAACAAAACAAAACAAAACAAAACCCAAACCAAACCAAAGCAAAACAAAAAAACCTTTAAAAAGAAAAAATAATCCAAATATCCACAAAGACATCTGAGATCAAAATCGACCAAGGATTGACCTGGAAGTCAGGGACAGAAATCACAGAAGGTGCAGAAGATGCGTGGTTAAATTGGACTTGCATTTTACAGCAGATTTATTCCTTGTTTTCTCTTACTGAAAGAGAGATGTATGTATGTTTGTGTGCAGGCATGTAGATGGTTATGCAGTAAGAAACAGAGACCTGCAAGACAGGCTTCAGATAGTACAAAATAATCTTTCTCTTTATTTATTTATTTATTTATTTTGAGAGAGTTTTTTTTTTTTTTTTTTTTTTTGGGGATTTTTTTTTTTTTTTTTTTTTTTGCTATAGGGTGCGTGCACTCGCCAGACAGAGAGAGAGAGACAGAGAGACAGAAAGCAAGAAATCACCCCCCCCAGGGGGGATGGCCATGCCGCAATCCCTTCTCCTCCATTCTCCTCTTGGGATCTTGGGTACTCACGCACACGCGCCTGTCGTGAGTTTAAGCCACCGGGGCTGGGACTCAACCCGCGATTGACTACGTGGGAGTCTAGTGACATAGCCATTATACTAACTGCTGGTCCCTTTCTCTTTATTTTTCATGCCCAAGTCAGACACTGTTGACTGTTTCTGATGCACTTTTTTGGTTTTTTTTTTGGTCTCATGCACTTTTAAACCCATGAACAAGAACGTATAGATATAGAGGTGGATGAGATGTAGGTACAGGTGTATGTACAGATAAGGGTGTAGGTGCAGATGTATGTGTGGATGTGGATAAAGTCTAGATGTCTGTGTAGGTACAGTCTCAAGTGTGCGTGTCGGGCAATAGAGATGTATGTGCAGATACAGCTGCAGATAGAGGAGATGATGTAGAAGCAGGTGAATGATGGATATAGATATGGGTGTGAATGCAGTTGTGGCTGTAGATGAGACACGGGTGTATGTGCAGATGTAGGTGTGAGGATGATTATAGATGTCGATGCACATATAATACTATTCGTAGTTATGTAGGGAGGTGAGATGCAGCTGCAGGTGTAGATGAGGTGTAGCTGTACCTGTAGGTTTCTGTGTCACTGGAGGTGTAAATACAGACACAGTTGTGGAGCAGGTGCATATGTAGGTGTAGCTGTAGATTTAGGTGGGGAGCTAAGTGTAGCACCACCATTCATTCTGTATGCAGGCTGTAGAATGGTGTACTCTCTTTTCTATAGCTTACTCTCTCCCTTTTTATACCAAGGGTTGTTCTATAGTACTCCACAGAGGTGGATTTTATATTTTCTAAGAACTCACAGTTCTCCTTCGTAAAAATGAAGCATAATTAGTTTTCCCAGTCCCCTAATAAAAGACACTTCAGTTCTGTCCAGTTTTTGCTCTTACCAACAAGCCACAGTAAGTTTTGCTGTTGTGGTTCTTGCACTTTGAGAATACATGTGTGTCAACAAATTGGATGAAGTGGAATTGTTGGGTCAAATGGTGTAAGCATTTAAATTTTTTTACAGGTATTTCCAAAATGCAGAACTCCAAATGCAAATAGGTATAGATCACCTTTTTTTCTGTGTCAAATTTTTACTATTTGTAAGATGAGTTAATGCTTAATTTGTCAAGTGTCATCTGACCATGATCATTCCTGGGCTGTATATTATTTCTTTAATTTTAGAAGAAAAGAAACTACTCCATTATTCTCAGCCCTTTAATTTATTAGCTCTACTTACATCACATTCTAGAGATTTATAATTGAAAAATAATGTTAGTTTAATCTCAATTCAACTCTTTTGAAAATGCAAATATTAAATAATGGAAGCCGTAATTACATGTGGCAAACTTTGACAGAAATAACTACCTAGGTAAATACACATTTTTTACTTATTCCCAAAATGTGTTAATAACACTTGATTGCATACTGGTTTCCATGCAAAAAAATGTTCCTTTCTAAATACTTTTTGGACCAAATTTTATTCACTGTTAAGGTACAGTTTGTAGGGACCAACAGATGGTACAATGGTTATGTTGCTGGATTCCCACATAGTCAACTGCAGTTCGAGTCCCGGACCCAACAGTTTAAACCCATATCAGGCATATGTCTCCCAAGATCCCAGGAGGAAAATGGAGGTGAAGGGATTGCAGCATGGCCATCCTCCCTTGGGGTTGATTTCTTGCTTTCTCTCTCTCTGTCTCTCCAGTGAGCACACGCACCCTATAACAAAAATCTCTCTCTCTAAAAAGAGATATGGCTTGTACATTTTAGCCAAATTAAATATAAAGATACAGGAAATTCTTTAGGAAATGACGTAGGCTGTTTCCTTCCTCTTCCTCTGGTCAAAGGAAGCTGGGAAAGCGAAGGTAGTTACATGGCTGGCTGGAGCTCGTGCTGGGTAAACTCAAATTACCTTGGTTATAAGGTGTAAGACTTCTTAGCTTGTAAGAATTTTTGTGTTTTACATTTATATCTCACTTGAGACATTGTCTTTTGTGATATGAAGGGCTCAGAAAGTTCAGGAATTCACAAGATGGGTTCTCAGGGAGTACTCCCCCAACTAGCAGCATCAGCACCACCTTGGGACTTGTCTGAAATGCAGATTACCAGCCCCTGTCCCAGACATAACACACCAAAATTCTGGAGTGGGGCCCTGGAACCTGTGGCTTACATAGTTCTTCAGTGGATTCCCTTCACACCAAAGCCTGATAGCCTCTACTGTAAAACTTTCAAGGGAAGACTGGGCTAAGGTGAGCCTCTTGCCTCCAACCCCAGTGCTTCTCAATCAAAGCCCTTGAAGACGCGGAGCTATCTGGGGTGTTACAGCTAAGGGAACAGTTCTGTCCTTGTCTTCTTTCACATATTACGATGAGATTGTCTCCTGTCTGGGGATCATGCTTTTATTTCCCATCTTCCAAATATGAGGAGGTGAAGCATAAGAAAAAGCAGTTACAAAAATACATCCACACTTGAAATTTATAGTGATTATATATATAAATGTTTTAAATTTATTCCTTTTATTTATAATAGAGAATATATTCACACACACTAAAGAGACAGAGAGAGGAGAGAGGGAGAGAGAGAAAGAGAGATAAAAGAAGAGGTGAGAGAATAAAGCACTTGCAATAGGTTCTATTCATGCTGAGATCTCTCTCCCACATCTCTCTTGCTTGACAGAGGAGAAAGAGAGACACAGAAAAGGAAAGATAGAAAGTACCCCCAAGTGGGCATAATCTTTCCAAAAGACTTTGGAACCTGCATCTACTTCCTCATTCTGTCTTTAGGTTGACACAGGGATCTGAACCTGTGAGCAGCCATGTAGCTTTCAGCACTGCAGTTCAGTTTATTATTGACTGTACCACAAGGCTGGGCCAATGGTTATGTATTTTTTCCCAGTAAAAAGTATCTATTTTCTCACTCTATTATTAAAAACAAAAACAAACCCTTAAGATGAAACAAAAACTATTTTATCTCTTATGTGCCTTTATTTTTTACAATTTTCTCTATGTAGATGCATTCACAAAGTGAGAAAACACTTCCTCAGGGAGAATGGCAATGCCACAATCCCAGCTCTCCATTTCCCTTTTGGGATTTTAAACATGTGCCTGGCATGTTTTTCAAGCTGCAGGGTCAGGGACTCAAACTGTCCACTAGGCCATGTGGGATCTATCCACACTAATCACCGTGCCACTGGCTGGTCCAGTCTACATGCTTTGTAACAGGAAGTTTGCAGTTAGCTAAAAGTAAAACATGATTTCCTTGCAACAACAACAATTTTCTGGCTATATTTACAAATTGCCTTTGACACAAATGTTCCCAGATACTATTTGCTAATGTTCTAAAACATAAATTTAAATAAGATATTTGGACATAGATTAGAGCAGGTTTATCCACAAAAGCAAATAACACAAAAGCAAATGACATCAGGGGATTTATTCAACTCAGTCTGACATCCTGGGTATAAGAGGACTATAAAATGGAGATGACTTTTGCCTCAGACAAGAGTTCTTTTTATATTTCCCACCACATAAGTATAGAGGTGGGGAAAAGTAAATAGAGTCATGCAGAGCTGTCCATGCCAGTCTTTTGCATTAGCTATTCAATGGTCTCCTTCAGTGGATAAAATTCAAGCTCTTAGCATGACATGGAGATTCTCCAGAGTCTATCAGGCTAAAATCCACATTTGTGAATTCTTTGCCAATTACTGGAAGAGTCATACTCTCATGCTGTGAACTCCCTTACTGTCAAATGGACTGCCATCTACCCCGTAAGCCTAAATTCAAGTGCTAGGTCTTTGGAAAGTCATGACATTTTTTTTTTTTCTACGCAAAAATGTGTCATGACTTTCCCGATGATCCAGTATTGACTTCTTTCTCCTATCTCCAAATTATCAGCATGAGGTAAACCTAGTCATTCCATCCGCAGTCTAGCAGGTCACCCCCTTTAAACTTAAAATGTCCTCTTACTTTATTTCTCTCTTATTTAATATGAACACTTTGTAAAAGGTCCATGATTTAATTATCATTGAACTCCCATACCTTTTAGGAGACATGTCACATAGCAAGAATCCCAAAATGTGTTAAATGTTATAGTAGATTCTTTTTTTAAAAAAAAATTGCCAGAGTATCTATGTGCTTGACAGAAGGAGAAATAGAGACAGAGAGAGAGAAAGATAGAAAGTACCCTCGGGGGTCATAGTCTTGCCACCATCCATTCTTCGTTTCTCCATCCCATTGGGATTTGGGGTATACACACACACACACACACACACACACACACACACTGCGTGTTTTTAAGCTGGACACACACACACACACACACACTGTGTGTTTTTAAGCTGGGAGGCTGGGATTTGTACTGTAGTTGGTAATGTGGGATCTGGGATCTGGATCCTTTAACCACTAAGCTATGGGGCTGTCCTGTGATGTCCTAGCAGAGTCTTGGCTATGGAATGTGCAGAGTGCACTCAAAAGTTACGGTTATCATTATTATTTTTTTAATGTGCCAAAGGGCACATCACCAGAGAGACGGAGAGAAGGAAAGTGAGAAAGCACCCCCTAGGAGGGATAGCCACACTGCAATCCTGGGACTCCAACCAGGCAGTTAATTGGCCATATGGGGTCGTTGACTGACCACCACATTACCAGCTGGATCTAGAGTTAAAACTTTGTATTACTTTTCTCAAGATGATCTCTCCAACTGTTTTGTTGCTGGAGATATATACTCCACCATCAGGAGAATGAGATGTGGTACCAAAAAATTATTCAAGCAACAAACAAAAACTTAACTTTTTTTTTCTTCTGCTTTTTCTCATTAACTGAACCAACCCATTGGGAAGCTCCTTACAGAGCAAACTTAGAAGACGTAATTCCCATTAGCACATGGGTTTGGTTTGTTTGGGTAGTTAGTTAGCTGAGGCTTTTCGTGGATGAGTGGAGGACACAGATGGGCTATGGACCAGGAAAGAACTGTTTTGGGGATGTTCTCAGAGAGAAAAAGAGAAGAAACTTGCAATAAGATGGGACCATTTGATTTGAATAAATTCTGTACAAGGTGTATTGAGTTTTGCAAGTTTAAAATAAGGGTTTGGCCTGTGTGTGCACGCGCGCACACACACACACACACACACACACACACATACTACACAAATAAGTACCAGTCATACCTAAGTGCACACCCCAGCAAGACAGGGCACATGTGGTTTGCATAAACTGTGGGACACACAAACCACCAACAGCCCTCCTGCTGCAGATACGTCCTGCATGTTTTGAACCCAGAGTCACACTCCCATCACGCATTATGTAACAGGCTTCCATTTATACACACATACACACAATCACCACTGTGCTTTTTACACATCTTACGCAAGCATATCTTTTTGTGCAATGCACAAAATTTTTCCATGCTTCCTACAACATATACACATAAGTGTCACTCACATACAAAACACAGTATAATTAAACATTTAGACACCACAACCGATGGACCTTCACATTTTGACTAAACTGCATGTCTCATGCACATTTTGTTTTTCACTCCCCAAAGATTCCATGCCTCATATAGGAAGCCCCACCCTTCACATGCAGTAAAACTATACATAGTGTGTGTGTGCTTTACATCCAATGCTCAGGAACACATGTACACAAACACTCACATATTTTTTTCAGCCACACTTGTGCTGCTGGAAGGTAAACTGTATCCAAAAGAAGCCCTTTGACACTATAAGAAGCAAGGCTGATGGGCCTTTGAAAGGAATGGTTTTGGACAGTCACCTGCTTTACATGAGACTTATAAGCACTTGTGTTTGTCTTCCAGAAGCTTCTTTCTTGCAGAAGACTCTCTGCTGGTGGACACTCCTGAGTGAAGAGAACGTGTGGCTATGGTCATCTTTTTTGTCACTAATCACTCTTTATTGTGCATTACAACTCATTGGATATGTTTTAATGAATGATTATGTGCAATCTTTGTAACATGTACTCAGTGTAGAGACACTGAAGTTTGGAGAAAGGAGGAGGCCTTTGTGGTGTAACATAGGAGGAGCCAGCATCTGCCTCCTAGTCTCCCTATACCAGGGATTCTCATCTGGGAGTGCAGGTGAATTGCCCCCCCCTGGGAACACATGGTGTATCTGTAGACAATTTTTGGTTGTCATAACTTGTATGTGTGTGTGTGTGTGTGTGTGTGTGTGTGTATGAGGTGTTGGACATTGTCCTTGTTAAATGAGTATAGGCCAGAGATACTTTCAAGCATCCCACAATGCACAGGACAGCTCTCACGACAAAGAACCAGCCTGCTGAAAATATAAATAGGGCCGAGACTAAAGAACCCTGAATTTGACCCATTTGACTTCCTGGCAGTGGGGTGAGGGGTTGGGAGGGAGACTGGAGATAAAGGCAGTTTTCATCCAGAAGTCATTCCTCTAAGAAATGGGAATTTTATTAAAACAGAAGGACTGATGCCTCCTGAACATGAGCTATTTCTGAGCTGACGAATGACTGCCCTTATTCTTAAAGTTACACGCCTTCTCTTCAATAGCAATTAGAGAGAAACCAAGAAGAGCAAATGCAAGTTTCTCACTGTGATATAAATCAACTGGACAGGGCCTCGTGGATCTGAAACGCATCTATCAGGGCCTCCCGTTAAATCAATTAGCAGGCAGAAGGGGAGACAGAGGCCGGCAAAGTTCTTGGCAGACTTCCCTAACAAAAGAGCCTGCTATTCCTTGAGTCTGAATCCTCGCCCTGTCCTTGTATTTTTTTTTTTTCCAGACACAAAAACTGCTGGGAGTTAGAAGAAATGAATCTTGTTATAGGAAACTAAAACAGAAGCCAGATGTCATCAGAGTCATTAGAAAGTTTCCATGAATGATGAGTTGTTCTTAGGCTCATAGTAGAAACCACAGTCCTTCTGCAGGACTGCCATAAAGGTGGTAGGATCCTTCCATGTCAGAAGATCAAGTAGTTTGTTGTTATGCTTATTTCTCAGCAATGGAAATACTTTGAATCAAGACATTCATGTTTTCTTCTGGGTCTTCTAATGACAGAAACCACAACAGGCATGGTTAAATAGCATCTTAACACCATGTACTGTTTGCAAGGACCATTCAAGTTGGTTCACACAGTAAAAGAATAAGGGAGGCAATGTAATATCATTATCATTACTTTATCATTGTAAATGATAAAAATAAACTGAATCTGTGACTTGAACCTCAGTAACTCAACCTAAGAGTAGAAGGATCCCATTCCCAGAGATTCTGATAAAACCAAGAGGAGAATAGCCAGAGCTTCAGGGTGTTAGGAAGCTCTCTTGATGATTCTAACATTCAGTCAAGTTTGGAAATCATTGCAGTAGATATTTACTACATTGCAGGTTGGAAAAGAGGCCCCAGGCTCCCAGCAATCATTACAATGGACTTTTGACTGTGCTCTCAAAGATACTTGACATCAAGGTTTGTATTCATTCCTATCTGTCCAAGCATAATCTCCAGCACCCGTTGGGTGCCCTGTGACTTACACAGGTTTCCATGGCCAGCATTACCCCAATTCCCATGGGCACGGTGATATATGAACAGGGTGAGCTCAATATAAGTGCTATGTCACAGATGAGGATGTTTCAGCATTGTTAATTTTGGAAGGAAGTACTAGCTTTAAACCCCATTCTGGCCATTTATTTTTTGTTTGTTTATGAACGTCAGACTCCAGGCTGTTGATTACACCATGCTTTAAAGTCTGGCCATGAGCAAAGCAAAACCAGTCTGATCCTCGGGAATTTGAAAAGTGGGGACATGGGATCTGTTTCCTTTGTTGCTCAGGGATACGTGGTTGGCCATATTCAGGTGAGATAAACCAGCAATGACTTGAGTCCAGTATTTCCATTCTATTTCTTTTGCCACTGCTCTATCCTAAGGAATCCAGTAATGACACTGATTGAATTTGAGAAGGCAAGGACTACAGGCACATGTCTGTGGTTAGCCAATAAGATTATCTTCTAAAAGGAAGATGATATGTAAGAAAAGAAAGTGCAAAAGCTGTTCATGCAATTAATACTAAGAATATACTCGAGACTGGGAGAATTTAAATGATTGCATTACTTTCAAAGCTAGAATATCTTGTCTTTCCAGATCCAGTAGTAAGTCATGCAGCCAGAAACCAGATCATCATCAGTGATGTGAACCAATGAGTTCTCGTGATTGGTTGTCTTTTTTAAAAAAATACTTTGTGTAATTTTGCATTTTTATTGATATACAATAACTGTACATATTTGTAGGGTACATCTTATTTTAGAAGTTATGTGTGTCTTCATTTGAAGGTGTAGGAAGTGTAAAGACATGGGATGGCTGTGGGGACACGTTTAAGAGAGTCTGAGGTGTGGGGACATGTGCTGAGCAAACACCACATGCTCTTTTGGGGTTTGGCAGAACCTTGTAACTTGTCTTTCCCTGACCTTGGCTGCAGACAGAGCAAGGGTGGAAATTACTAGGGGCGTTCCAACAGACACATCTGATGGACTTCAAGAAACATCTTGACCCCAATTAGTAAAGTCCAATCCCTACTCTGCATCTGAAAGGTTCTTTAGCCTACTCTGGGTGTGGTGGTGCACTCCTTATGGAGAAGTTCTTTAGCTCCTTCCCCACACCTAACAGCTAGTTATCTGCATGAGATTTACTCTAGATGGGATTACCACCAAGGGATACACCTTGCCCCGGGTATGACTAATCCCTTATAGATTTGTTAACTGCTTCTTATTGTCTGTAACCTGGCAACTAATCCATGAAGTGTCATGAAACATACATGTGTAATGTCTCCTTGTACTATAAATAAAGATGTCCAGTTCATCTGGGTGGGACAAGTTGCTTGGACTACCTAGGCTCAGGCTGCCTGTGTCCATTTCTACTCTATCCCTTTGTCTCATTCTTTCCAATTCCCAGGTCCTGGCAAGATGGAGGGCTTTCTCTTTCTCGTCCTCTTTCTCTTCCTCACCAGCAGCCCCCTGATCATGATTCAACCAGACCCAAGCCCTGGGGTGGATGCTGACAGATGGCAATCACTGAATTCTTCTGAATCCTTTCCACATAGTGGATACAGGGCGCTATTGATATCAGAAGATATCAATATATTTTGAAAATTCTATGTGAGAAGAGTTTTCAAAATGCAAGTCCTGAATTCCCACATAGAAATCTACACTCACTTCCCCAGCAATCTGTAAAACTGGGATATAGGCACTTGAACTGGGCTCTGCCTGTCAAATGTACCCAGCTGACTAATCAGAGACAGGCAACGTCCGGAATCTGTATTGCAGTGAGGGTAGTGGAGGCCAGATTTTAGAAATGTTCGTGGAGTTCCTGGCATCTCAAATCAGCAGCACCAACTGAAATGCTGTCTTCCCAGGGGGAACCATGTGGTCTTCACTGAAGCAGTCCTTCAGTAGTTTTAGCATTGGACATTTCTGTTAACCTCTCAATGTGACTTGTTAATTCTGTCAGAAACTCTATTAGTCCTTTACATTTCTTTTTTGGCTAAAGTATATATAGCTTATTTTAATCACAGTGGTTTCTGTTATTTGCAAGTAAAGAACTAAGTAAAAGTGAAACTGCAATGCTATTTAATAAAATAAAACTCAGAAAGATGAGCTTTTGGATTAAGTGATAATAAAATGTAAAAGAGGATGTGCGGCTGGGTGAAAGGCTTGGCAATGCAGCATGTGCCACTTTCATTGACAAGGCCATAAGCCATTTCTACCAATTGAGTGGGAATTATAAGAATGATTTGTTTCACAGAGTCTAGTATCTTGTTTTTTAAATGCCCTCTTGGTGGTTCCTAAATGCTGTATGGTTAAGAAACAGATCTTCAATATCTCAGGACTTTATTTGCTTGTTCAAACTTTAGCATCCCTGCCCTGGGACGTGTTTATGAAGTCCTTTGCAGGGTTAAGCATGCTCTTATTTGCACAACTATTGCACTTTTTAAGAAATTACTGAGGTATAATTGATGCATAAAAACAGCATATATTTAACGTATGCATTTTAAAATAGATTTTTGCCATAGGATACATGTACTTTCCAGAGATGTAGAGACAGAGACAGTGAGATGGAAAGTGAGAAATCACCCCTCAGAGGGGATGCCATGCTGTAATAACTTCTCTTCCATTTTCTTCATGGGATCTTTGGCTTTCATTCACACGTGTCTGCTGTGATTTTCAAGTCACTGGGTCTGGGACTAGAACGGTAGTCAGCCATGTCGGAGTCCAGTGATATAACCACTATGCCATCCACTGGCCTTACAAATATAAACATTTTGATGAATTTAGATGTATACATACACCTATGATTCCATCAGCACCACTGAAATACTACATATATTCATCACTTCCAAAAACATCCTTCTGCTCCCTTTCATTTTAATTATTTTTGTGATAAGACCATTTAAAATGACCTCTATTTTCTTTACCAGTAAGCACATACTACCATGTTGTTAACCATAGGTACCACGTTTTAGAGAAGATAACTAAAACTTTATACTTTTTGCACAGCAAGTCATATTTGCCCTCCCTCAGCCTCTGACAAGCACCATTCTACTTTTTGCTTTTATCAATTTGACTGCTTTAGACACCTCTTGTGAGTAAGACCATGAGTATTTAGTTCCTACAATTCTGGCTTTAGGGCTTTGTCCTTTAGGCAGTATATTGAAAGAGTCATTTCTGGAAATCTTACCAATTCAGGAATGGAGGCCTAAAATCACTAATACGGTGGTTCCCATTGAGATGACCTGACCACATGGCCTACAGTGAGACTAACATGCAAAAAGCCCTGATTATAGTCCATGTTTCTAATCATCTTTATACAGTTCCTTTCCTGAACGTGAATAGTCAAATGAGGTTTATTGGATAGAAAAATCATCATCAAAATTGAACACATTTTGAAGTAATTAAGAGATAATACAGGGAGACAAAAATATGAAAGAATTAATGCCCATTGTTAATATTATTATAGAGAGTAAAGATATTACAGCCACAACAAACTATAGATAACTATAACAAAGAGAGGCTGAGAGAATAAAGAAGAACTCTTAGAAATAAAAAAAAAAAAATGGCGGCATATGAAAATCTGAGTATAAGCCTTAAAAAAAATCTTGAAGTACTTTCCCAGAAAAAGAAAACTAAATAGAGGGAAAAAAATCATAAAACAGATAAACTAGGAAGACAGAAAAATAATTAGGCAGGCCCCAAATAAAAATAATTGTCATTTATTTAAAAAGAAAATCTATAGAGAAAAATGAATGAAAAGAAATTAAAAACTAAGTAATTTTCCAGAATTAAAGGATCCAAGTTTTAGTTTTGAAAAAAAATCCAGTTTATAGCAAAATGAATAAAAAAAGAAAAGGCAAGGAACATTAGGATTTGGTTTTATATTATTGAAGAAGAAATAGATTAAAATTTATTAAAATAGAATAAATTTGGTTACATTTATTGTGTCACAAACGCAAGACGTTGGCTTTCTCACAACTCTTATTTGCACAACTATTGCACTTTTTAAGAAATTACTGAGGTATAATTGATGCATAAAAACAGCATATATTTAACGTATGCATTTTAAAATAGATTTTTGCCATAGGATACATGTACTTTCCAGAGATGTAGAGACAGAGACAGTGAGATGGAAAGTGAGAAATCACCCCTCAGAGGGGATGCCATGCTGTAATAACTTCTCTTCCATTTTCTTCATGGGATCTTTGGCTTTCATTCACACGTGTCTGCTGTGATTTTCAAGTCACTGGGTCTGGGACTAGAACCGTAGTCAGCCATGTCGGAGTCCAGTGATATAACCACTATGCCATCCACTGGCCTTACAAATATAAACATTTTGATGAATTTAGATGTATACATACACCTATGATTCCATCAGCACCACTGAAATACTACATATATTCATCACTTCCAAAAACATCCTTCTGCTCCCTTTCATTTTAATTATTTTTGTGATAAGACCATTTAAAATGACCTCTATTTTCTTTACCAGTAAGCACATACTACCATGTTGTTAACCATAGGTACCACGTTTTAGAGAAGATAACTAAAACTTTATACTTTTTGCACAGCAAGTCATATTTGCCCTCCCTCAGCCTCTGACAAGCACCATTCTACTTTTTGCTTTTATCAATTTGACTGCTTTAGACACCTCTTGTGAGTAAGACCATGAGTATTTAGTTCCTACAATTCTGGCTTTAGGGCTTTGTCCTTTAGGCAGTATATTGAAAGAGTCATTTCTGGAAATCTTACCAATTCAGGAATGGAGGCCTAAAATCACTAATACGGTGGTTCCCATTGAGATGACCTGACCACATGGCCTACAGTGAGACTAACATGCAAAAAGCCCTGATTATAGTCCATGTTTCTAATCATCTTTATACAGTTCCTTTCCTGAACGTGAATAGTCAAATGAGGTTTATTGGATAGAAAAATCATCATCAAAATTGAACACATTTTGAAGTAATTAAGAGATAATACAGGGAGACAAAAATATGAAAGAATTAATGCCCATTGTTAATATTATTATAGAGAGTAAAGATATTACAGCCACAGCAAACTATAGATAACTATAACAAAGAGAGGCTGAGAGAATAAAGAAGAACTCTTAGAAATTAAAAAAAAAAAATGGCGGCATATGAAAATCTGAGTATAAGCCTTAAAAAAAATCTTGAAGTACTTTCCCAGAAAAAGAAAACTAAATAGAGGGAAAAAAATCATAAAACAGATAAACTAGGAAGACAGAAAAATAATTAGGCAGGCCCCAAATAAAAATAATTGTCATTTATTTAAAAAGAAAATCTATAGAGAAAAATGAATGAAAAGAAATTAAAAACTAAGTAATTTTCCAGAATTAAAGGATCCAAGTTTTAGTTTTGAAAAAAAATCCAGTTTATAGCAAAATGAATAAAAAAAGAAAAGGCAAGGAACATTAGGATTTGGTTTTATATTATTGAAGAAGAAATAGATTAAAATTTATTAAAATAGAATAAATTTGGTTACATTTATTGTGTCACAAACGCAAGACGTTGGCTTTCTCACAAACAATGCTGTAAGATTAAAGACAACACAGAGTGCCTTCAAATTCCAAATGCTATTTATCCTTTCAAATTTAGACTTCTACACCCTACCGAACTGTCAAATAAGTGTAATCAAAGTTTTCAAGGATGTACCAATATAATCTCAAAACAAAACATCAGAAAACAAACACAAAAATACCACAAAAGCATCTTAATCTTTTTACTAAAAGTTTCTGTATGTGTATTGGAGTTAAGAGATTTTTTTCTTTTCTTTTTTTTTTTTGCTATGGGGCATGCACTTGCCAGAAAGACAGAGAGAGACAGAGAGACAGAAAACTAGAAATCATCCCCCAGGGGGGATGGCTATGCTGCAATCCCTTCTCCTCTATTCTCCTCTTGGGATCTTGGGCATGCACACACACGTGCCTGGAGTGAGTTTAAGCCACTGGGTCCGGGACTCGAATCACAGTTGACTACAGGGGAGTCCAGTGACATAGCCATTATGCTAACTGCTGGCCCCAAAAGTTTCTGTATATGTTTTGACAAAAAGAATTGTAAACCTACCTAAGAAACAATTAAAAAGGAACTATGACATAAGAGGGCAGGAGAAACCTCAAGTTGAAAGTGAAGGGAGACCATGGAAAAGGAGCCAAATATCAAAAGAGGGATATCAGCTTGGACAGGAGACATTCGGAAAAATCCTGCAGAAATTCTTTAGGAAATTATATTGATAAGACTTCTTATGTATCGGTATAATCTTTGAAAGAAAATGAAGATAATTAGTGAAGTTTGGGGTTATATTTCAAAGAGGACATAGACAACTAAGAAAATAATAGATAAATAAGAATATTAATTTTATGTAAAACAACAAAAATGTCCTTCAGGAAAAGAAACAATCTTAATTTCTGTATGGGTAAATTTGCATATTTGTAACAATGTGAAGGCTTAATATTTATTTATTTATTTTTTTGAGAGGTTTTCGCTATAGGGCCTGTGCGCTCGCTGGACAGACAGAGAGAGACATAGAGACAGAAAGTGAGAAATCACCCCCCAGGGGGGATGGTCACGCTGCAATCCCTTCTCCCCATTCTCCTCTCGGGATCTTGGGCAAATTCCAAATGCTATTTATCCTTTCAAATTTAGACTTCTACACCCTACCGAACTGTCAAATAAGTGTAATCAAAGTTTTCAAGGATGTACCAATATAATCTCAAAACAAAACATCAGAAAACAAACACAAAAATACCACAAAAGCATCTTAATCTTTTTACTAAAAGTTTCTGTATGTGTATTTTTTTTAAGAGATTTTTTTCTTTTCTTTTTTTTTTTTGCTATGGGGCATGCACTTGCCAGAAAGACAGAGAGAGACAGAGAGACAGAAAACTAGAAATCATCCCCCAGGGGGGATGGCTATGCTGCAATCCCTTCTCCTCTATTCTCCTCTTGGGATCTTGGGCATGCACACACACGTGCCTGGAGTGAGTTTAAGCCACGGGGTCCGGGACTCGAATCACAGTTGACTACATGGGAGTCCAGTGACATAGCCATTATGCTAACTGCTGGCCCCAAAAGTTTCTGTATATGTTTTGACAAAAAGAATTGTAAACCTACCTAAGAAACAATTAAAAAGGAACTATGACATAAGAGGGCAGGAGAAACCTCAAGTTGAAAGTGAAGGGAGACCATGGAAAAGGAGCCAAATATCAAAAGAGGGATATCAGCTTGGACAGGAGACATTCGGAAAAATCCTGCAGAAATTCTTTAGGAAATTATATTGATAAGACTTCTTATGTATCGGTATAATCTTTGAAAGAAAATGAAGATAATTAGTGAAGTTTGGGGTTATATTTCAAAGAGGACATAGACAACTAAGAAAATAATAGATAAATAAGAATATTAATTTTATGTAAAACAACAAAAATGTCCTTCAGGAAAAGAAACAATCTTAATTTCTGTATGGGTAAATTTGCATATTTGTAACAATGTGAAGGCTTAATATTTATTTATTTATTTTTTGGAGAGGTTTTCGCTATAGGGCCTGTGCGCTCGCTGGACAGACAGAGAGAGACATAGAGACAGAAAGTGAGAAATCACCCCCCAGGGGGGATGTCACGCTGCAATCCCTTCTCCTCCATTCTCCTCTCGGGATCTTGGGCACGCACGCACACGCGCCTGGCATGAGTTTCAAGCCACCGGGTCCGGGATGCGAACCGTGGTCGACTACATGGGAGCCCAGCGACATAGCCATTATGCTAACTGCTGGTTCCCAAGGCACAATATTTATTTGACCACCATATTGATATATCTCTTCTGGTATGGTAAGGAGTGGGAAGTCAGATTTGTGACTGTGTTGGAGAGAAAAGGGAAAGAATTTTTATGTTCAATGGTGAAATACGCTGTTGATTCCTAAAACTGAAGAACCTAAAAGTTACAATGCAAGCAGATTGCTTAGAACCATGGAGGCAAATGTCCAAATAAACTGCTGAAAGAGATGTAATTGTTTATGAGAAGGTGAGAAATGCAGTACACCAGATAGCTCATTTTTCCACTTTATAATGTATTTTCAGAAGAATAAAGTTGGAGGCAAGGCGAGCAATCAGAAAGCATTTGCAGTTGTTCACAGGTAAGACAGTAAAAACCTGCATGAGAACAGAGTACAGTGGTGAAGAACAGGACTGGAGGGTGGTCTAGAGAGACTGACTGAGGGGCAAGAGGAAACAAGAGTCACACTCTCGTGTCCAGCAAGAGACAAAAGCATTGCTACCACCAGAGAGAGAGCTGGACAGATG
>NW_006159829.1:6442430-6474631 GCF_000334495.1 Tupaia belangeri chinensis | reverse complement strand
GAAGAGCGGAGGAGTGGTGAGTTAAATTTTGAACTGGTGTTTTGCTTCTGGAAAGGAGCATTGAATTTCCCATGTGAGACACCAAAGCCTCTTTCTATCCTGTAGCAATGATCAAGGAAGCATGGAGGCAGAAAGGCCAATGTCAGCCTGAGTTCCTGAGTGAAGAGAACAGGGAACAAATGCCCCTGCCCATTTGGGTTAGATTTCTTGTGAATGAAATTTTAAACCTCAGTTGTGTCACATCACACAGACTGAGGAGCTGTTATCTCAGCCTATCCCAATCGCTACACAGGAGAAGAATGAAATATAGACACTTCTTTTCAGACTCCTGAGATCATTAGTTCTATACTCTGGTCCCAGTGTTTTAACTTCTCTGTGACTCATTATTTTATCTGGAAAATGGGTGTACTACTTACTGCATTACTTTATTTTGAGATGAGTTACTACATTAAAGCATTTTGAACAGTACCTGCAGTTTATTTAATGTTTCTTATTCTCTCTGCTATTATGATTGATGTTTTGATATTTGAACAAATGCCAGGCCATGTTACTGTGGAGTAGAGTGAAGGGGATTGTGCTATATGGAAAGGAAATCACTGATCATTCAAGCAGGTGAACAAGACTCTAGCCCAATTATATCATTGGCTTTAAGGGAAATGTAATTCTAGGCTAGGCAAGAAGCTTAATTTCCCACATCACCTCAAAGTTAAGGATTTTGACTAAGCACCTTTGCAAGGTCATGACTGAAACTTCCCTCTGGCCAACATGAAATAATATGAGAGATGCTAAGTGAGAGATACAGAGAGACAGTCTATGTTGCCAGGTCTCCATTCTAGACTGCCATGGTGGGGTTGGGGAGACAGACCTTTCTTGAAAATGGAGTGTGGCATAGGTGCCTTTCAGTGTTTGGGGACAAAAGACCAGAGACTCTCTGTTTATGCTATAGTGTCACTTGTTTTGTAATGCTATAAGCATTTTGGTTCTGGACAGCTTCTCCACTAGCCTGTTTCATTAACATGCCAAGCTAAGAATGAACAGAGAGCCCAGTGAGAGAGTGATTTATAACTTCTTAAGACTTGACTATCAGTTCTTTGGTTTCCTCTCTCACTAAAAATTTCTGAAGCTAATAATATTTTACAACGGATGTTCCTTATGTGATCTGGGGGCCTTTCCTAGCCATAATGAACGATCGTGAGTAACAAAGGAAGCAATTATGGTTCTTGCACTGTCGGATACACTTAAGTAGTGATTTATTGCTGTCAGCCTGGCTCTGAAGTCTGCTTCTCTTCATTTTCTACTCACAAGAAAAGGTGCCATAGGCAGTTCTTAGTCACCCCTCCTTCTGCCAGGTTTTATGTCAGAACACCGTTCATTCTTCACTCATACCTGGCATCTGTCCTAAAAGGATTTAATTGGCCAACCACAACAAAAACAAGAATTCTAAAAATAACATCCCATGCAGCTCTGACACCACTAAAACTCAGCAGTACTATACACTGAACGCTTGCTTTGCGCTAGGCTCTGTACTTAATGCATTACATACGTCCTCTAATTCATCCTTCAGAACATCCCCAGGACAAAGATACCATCAAACACACACTATGTATGACGAAAGTGAAGCTCAAAGAGGTGCGCTTACTTACCAACAGGTTTGCACCCCTCAGATATGATCCTGAGTCTATTAACCACATTCAAACTCCACTTGTCTCCAACGGGTCATACACTATGGATATGTGATAGACTTTGAGCAAGTTATGTAACAACGATATGCTTCAGTGTTTTTGTCTTTCTCTAGTAACCACAAGGTATATAGTGAGGATAGATGTTTTTTAATAAAATACAAGGTAATTAACATATGTGAATAACAAATATTGGTTATTATCTCTGTCCTTCCTCCCCGAACCCTCTGTTTCTTCTTTCATTTCATCAGTTCACGTGAAGGCCTTGATCCACACCAGACAGTGGTACTTATGAAACAGATTTTCTATTCTACAAAAGTATCCTTTTTCTTTTTCCTTTCAGTTTTTGCCCTAGGAAAGAGAAACTCCTGTTAGCCAGAGATTTAAGCAATTCAGGTGATAGACTTTGAGCAAGTTATGTAACAACGATATGCTTCAGTGTTTTTGTCTTTCTCTAGTAACCACAAGGTATATAGTGAGGATAGATGTTTTTTAATAAAATACAAGGTAATTAACATATGTGAATAACAAATATTGGTTATTATCTCTGTCCTTCCTCCCCGAACCCTCTGTTTCTTCTTTCATTTCATCAGTTCACGTGAAGGCCTTGATCCACACCAGACAGTGGTACTTATGAAACAGATTTTCTATTCTACAAAAGTATCCTTTTTCTTTTTCCTTTCAGTTTTTGCCCTAGGAAAGAGAAACTCCTGTTAGCCAGAGATTTAAGCAATTCAGCCTTCTTCTTCTGCTTGAGGAAAAAAAAAAAAGAATAATTGACTGCACTAAACATAATGATCAGAACCAGGCCTTAAAAATAGTAATAAAATATCATGACATTTGTCCAATCAGCTCCTTACAGAACACATTGCAAATCAGGTGATTTCCTGCCTGTATTTTCTGAAAATAAATCTGTTGTGTACCTAAGGTAATTTTAGAAGCAGAATTAATTTCCAATTATTGGCACATTAATGAGGAGAAAACGTAGAGAAAAATGAAACATTAAAAATTAAACTAGCTCTGGATACTGATATTCTAGCCTATTATCAGGCACCAAGTGTCTACACACCCACAGAGTCAAGGGTTAATCAAATTCTCAATTAAAAAATATACTTCTTTGGTGTGAACTGATTATCCAGTTTTATTAGCAAATATAGCTTGGTGGGAGAAACAGCATGTGTTCTAAGTATACTTTGCAAATGATTTTTGCCAGCTTCCACACTTCACTGGCTTTAGGAAATTCTCCCTTTAAGGGAGCCCATATTCTTCAAAATGGAGGTTCTGGACCTAGGAAGTTATAAGTGGTCTCTGCCTTCAAGGTCTACACAGCATCGTCCAGGAGCAGACACACAGAAATTTCCATCACTGAACAATTGCTGTAATGAAATAGCCTGTGAGCTCTAACTGGAGGTCAAGAGAATGGGAGCATGTGTATGCTTCAGGCACAGAGCAGGTCTTCTCAGTGAAGGGAAAGGTGCAGGGAGGAGACAAAGAGACCAGTTTAGGCAAGAGGTGTTAGCTCAGCTTGTTTTCCTGAGAACTAAGAGGGGCCAATTCAAAGGGTTTAGTCCCCTACCCCCATAGCTCTTTCCTGACAGTAGGAAAGGGGAAAGTTTACCTTTCTCATTATTTAGGGAACTTTGGATAACAAAAAAATTTGCTGTCTCAAATAAAAACTTCTATTTGGCTGTGTTTAATTTTCTAGCTTCCTGGGGATGTGCTATTTTGTTCTGCCACACTGTGGTCTACTAATATCTCTATTTCTAGAGTTGGACAGGCATAGACTTGGATATTTTTATGGAAGAGGCCTTTTCCCCAAAATTCACTTTGCAATATGCCTGGCTCATGTGGCTGACATCACCCTCTTTGGGAAATTAAGGGAAAGAATGATAACTGAGCTTTGAAATTGTAAACTCAATTGGTATCTTGGGATTCACTACCACCCGTGTGACTACTATTCTCCCCTCCCCCAAAAAAATAATCCTACCTTAGGAACTTCAGGTCATCCAGATTTCATGGGTGACTGTTTACAGAAAATATTTTCTGCTCTCTGAGCTGACTTATGAATGATCTTGTCTGTCAACTTTACCATATGAAAATTCCCCAGAAACACAATATCCCACAAATAAAACCAAGCCTGGATTTCTGAGCCAGTGCTTAGACTCGGGTTTGAATAAAATGAGAAGGGATGGAAGATGGAAATAGTGGATGCTGGAAAAGACAGTTTTTATTTGCCACATGCCTTTAGGGCCAGCTGACATGAATGCCTTAAGGGTCCTAGGACAATAAAAGACTGCCCCCACTGTGGTTTTACTACAGTAAGGCAGGGAGTGGGGGAAATATGCATTAAGGTGCCAGAATAAAGTTTCAGACATCTTGTTTGCTAAATATCCACCCCATGCCTAGGGCAGGCATGTAGTTGAAAGCAGCAGAGTCTTGTGGAAAAATCATGGGTTTGAAGCGAGCTTCCTACCAAACTCTGTATCTGTCATCACTATCCAAGAAAGCTAAAGCAGGTTTATCAGTCAGGATTCTCAGAGAAACAGAAGCAACAGGATACATATGGGTGTATGAAAAAAGGCTTGTTGTGAGGAATTGGCTCATGTAATTATGGAAGCTTAAAACTCATAATCTGCTGTTTGCAAGCTGGAGAAGCAGAAAAGCCACTGATGTAGTTTCAATGCAAATCCCAAGGACTAAGGTCCAAGGAGGGCCAGTAGTTTTGGTTCCAGATTGAGTCTCGAGAAATAAAAACTGAGAGACTAGTGTCTGAAGATAGGAAAAGATGACTGTCCCAGCTCAAGTGGAGAGAGCAATTTAACCCTTCCTCCACCATTTTGTTCTATTCAGGCTCTCATCAGACTTGATTTATACTTGTATTGGTGAGGATTATCTTTACTCAGTCTACTTATTCAATACTATTCTCCTCTGTGGGGACACCTTCATCTTCATATCCGTAAGTAATATTTTATCAGCTATGTGGACATTCCTCAGCTCAGTCAAATTGACATGTAAAATTCACCATTATGACTCTTTTTTTTTTCTCTGTGTGTCTCAGTTTTTTTAACTGTCCAGGAAAAATCATTATCATTAGTGTTTTTTGAATGGCTATAATATTACGTTTCACATAAATCCCATGAGCGGTTACTTTATTATTAGTCACTGGATGTAATTCCTATTTTTTTCTGCTTATTTTATTTATTTCTCCTGAGAGAGACAGAGACAGGCACCTCCAACAGGGTTTTCATGTTGCAATCCACCAGCAACCTCAGCCAGAGCAGATTGTGGGCACATACACATATACTAGTTGTATAGGGGGCATTAGGATGTAAACACGAGATCTTTGCATATAGGCCCAGCATTGTAGAGCAGTTCATTACTGCTGTACCACTAGCTCACTCACATTATTAATAAAAACTGCTCAACCCAGAAATCTGTCTGTTATAGAAAAGGTCCTTTGAGGACATCCTTATCTTCTTGGAAAAAAATCTTAAAGTCTAAAGAATTCCTTTTAACATAACTTTTTCTTAATAAATAATTATTAATCCTTTGACCATGGCAATTTAAATTTACTGAATTTTATCTTTGAGAGCTTGGTTTGTAATTTTGCCTACAGAACATTTAGTTCTGAGATAAGCTTTTCTGTCCCCCCATCCCCAAGGACCACAGCATGTTAACGTACTAATAATCATGCTTTCTCAACCCTTATGGCAACCAAGTTAGTAACAGTTCATGGCTCTAGGTTCATGTAAAATTGTAGTCCAAAGCAGTCCATGGTTTGTGTGTGCTGTGTAAAATAGTATGACGTCTTCCATGTGGTTTTGCAAAGTGAATGTAGCATTTGAAGATGGACAGACTGAACCGCGTTTCTGGCATGTGCATTTAAGAAACTCAGTTTCCCCATTTCTAAAATCAGAAAAATAATGATACATATTGAGATGATTGTTATGAGGATTAAATGAGAATAAATATGTGTAAAGAGAAATCTTAAAATATACAAAAGAATATTCAAAAGAATCCTTCTAAATTAGCTGGAAAAATACAGATTATTTAATAAATAGTGTTGAGACAACTGGTTAACTAGCTAGAATTACAAAGTCGGATCTGTAACTTATACCATGGACTTGTATAAAATTAAATATTTAGATACATCAATACTGAAGCCACAAATATACTAGAAGAAAAGTTTTGATTAACTCAAGAAATATTTACTTAGTGCCTACCATATCTTAGGTACTTTTAAGTACTGAGGTATATAGTAGTGACCAAAAGAGATAAAAATTTCAGCTCCCTTTAGTCTTAAGTTATTAGGAAGACAGAAAATGAACAATGAACATACAAAATGAAAACATAAATAGATAAAATATATGAGTAACTGTTATGAAGGGAAATGAATAAAGCAGAGAAAGACAGTGGGTCTGACATAGGGAGGCAATTCACACTTTTAAATAGGACTGTCACATGAGTCTTGAGAAGGTGGTATTTGGGGAAAAAAGATGAAATGGAGCCCATTGATAATCTTGGGAAAAATACTCCAGACAGAGGAAAAAGCAAATGCAAAAGTTGTAAAACAGGAGAGGTATTTCATAATCTTGTAGTGTGGAAGAGCTTTTTAATGATGACTCAAATATCTAGAAAAATAATTAATTGAAAATATCAAATATTTGCATTGCTAATAAAAAATAAAAGAAAAAAAACTTCAGTTTATTTTAAGAAATAAGAATCCTTAATATGGGTCCAGCAGATAGCGTAATGGCTACATTGCTAGACTCCCATGTAGTCAACCACAGTTTGAGTCCTGGACCTAGTGGCTTAAACTCACACTGGAGGTGTGTGTGTGCATGCCTAAGAACCCAAGAGGAGAATGGAGAAGAAGGAATTGCAGTATGGCCATCCCCCCTGGGGGGTGATTTCTCGCTTTCCTTCTCTCTGTCTCTCTCTGTCTTTCTGGTGAGCACATGTGCCCTATAGCAAAAACCTCTCAAAAAAAAAAAAAAAAGAATCCTTAATGTGTGAAGAATATGAATAAAGAGTTCATGAAACAGTTCTTATACACATGAAAAAAAATGCTTAACGTCAGTCACAGTAAGGCACATGGAAGTTAAACTATATGGAGTTATTATTTTTACATATTAAAATGTCAGGAAATAAAAAGGTAGTTCATTTACTTTTTGGCTTAAAAAAATAAAGAAAACAAAGCCCTGAGGGGAAACAGCTCCTTTCACGTATTGCTTATAGAAATGTAGAATCCCATATGAGAGGCAATATCTATTAAAAGTATAAATTTATGTGATTTTTGACTTAGAGATTCTATTTCTGTAGAATGTTGCTTATGTGTAAGATAATTTATGCCTAGGATTATTCACTATAGCTTTATTTGTAAAAACATAAGATGAGACTGCCTTAATGTCTATTAGCAGGGCACTCATCAAATTAACTCTTTCACTTAATTAAATTCTTTCATATAATCATGTTCTAAGTTGCTATAAAAGAGATTGAGAAAAATGTCCATGTAAAAATATTTCTAATATATAATAACTTTAAGAAATCAAGTTGTGTAGCATGATATCTTTTGCTTAAAAATGAAGAACAATCACAAAATACACTTGCTTTTGCTTGCTTTATTACACATAGACTAACTCTAGAAAGAGAAGAAACCATATTATTAGAGGTTACTTACTGATAGAGAATGCTCTGGGAATGGGAGACTCTTCGCTGTTCTACTTTTATATTCTTTAATTTTGGACAAAGTTAATAGACTACTTATTCAAAATTAATTAAACCGTATGATTAAGTTTAAAATGCAGCACTCAATTTATACCTGCTATTATAATTATTAATATTAAAATTGATATTAATATTAGATATCTTGAGTTCTAGTCAGACTGTAATACAAGCTAGCTCTATGGACTCTGGTGAATTCTTCCAATTATCCCAAACTTACCTGATTTATAAAATGTTAATTCTTGAGGGTACTTCCCTTTTTAACATCATAGCAGCAAGAAATGGATGGGCACTTGAAGAACAATGTGGTATATGCTAAGACTTTATAAATGATCACCATAGTAATGTCAAGTCTTTCTTTTTTCTTTTTTTCATTAGAGAGATGAAGAATTTGCAATGTAGAGAGTTTAAGTAACTTCTGTACAGTTACAAGTCCAGTGGATATCAGGACCAAGACATGGATCCATGCTCTCCATGATTTCATCTCCTGTTGGTATCATGACCTGAAGAGTATCCTAACATAAAAAGCTTGATCAAGAAAACGAGACCAGCAGTGAATGGAAAACAAAGGCTATGGATCCAGGCTTCATTCTTGCCTACTCCTGCTCAATTCAGAATACTGAAAACCAGCTATGCTCAGGATTGAACCTGTTAGGTCTTTGTGCCATACTGTTGATCGTGCTAATTTAATGTCCTTGTCATGTAGGGTCAACACTTACCTTTAAATGATTTAGTTTTTCTTTTTTGGATCATATAGTTTTTGCTGCCATATTCCTTGGGTCTGAAGATCATCCCATATTGACTCATGTTTGTCATATTTCTTTGCACATTCTTGGACTCTTGCTTATGGCGCTATAATATTTAGTTAGAAATCCTGACCATGGAAACATACAACCAAGATAGGATCTTCTAGATGGAGATGGACAGAACAAGCCACTTATCTGCAGAGACTATGGTGTAAATGCAACAGATAGGTATGAAATGTAGTTAACTAGGGAAAAGAAGAGCTCAAAGCAAGAAAGCCAGTTCCACAGACTGAGTTTGAAGAAGCACATAGATCATGGTCAAAGATGAAAGACAGAGGACAGTGTCAGAAAATCAGTAAAGAAAACAGGAATAAGAGAGCCCGATCAGATCACTTATTCTTTGATATTGATTACATGTCCTGTACTGAGCTTGCTGATCCTAGGTTAAAGATTCAGATTGCTAGACTATTTTCAAACAGCTCTCTCTCTTGGACTGGTTCAATTCTGATTCACATATATCTAATATGATACTCAGTTATCTTCATGTCTTGCAACCAAGCCACACAGGTGATAAGAAAGACAAAGAAAGAGAAATCATGTAAGTTGTTAGCAGGCTTAGACTCCAAGATTGAAATCAATGGAATAGAACAAACATTGTACACAAAATAGTTCCATTCTGAATATCAAGCTTGTTGTTCTTTTGCCAGTATCAAATCAAGGTCCACACACCATCAGCCATAAAGCTGTAATGCCAAGGCCAATTTTCATGCTCCAAAGAGCAGTACAGTCAATAAGGGCAGAACTCAGTAGAACGTTTATGATGTGGCTAGAGAGACAATGACTTGTGCATAGATTTGTTGTAGCTGGACATCAACTTCAGCAGCAGCAGAGGCTGCCTGGATGAAGAACAGAGTTGAGCTATCCTTCTTCTGCCTTCTCCACAGGTATCTCTATTCCCTTTGGTAGCTCTCCTTTCCATTCAGTCATCTCACTAGTCAGTTGGGACTCTCTCTTTGTTTCCAGTGTTGCACATCCAATATATAACCACACTCCTCACCTTCCTTTTTTATAGTGTCCCGGTTTAACTTTTTCTCCTAGTTAACTACATTTCATGCCTATCTGTTATATTTTCACCATGGTCTCTGCAGATAAGTGGCTTGTCTTGTCTTTCCCCATCTGGATATCTCTGTATTGGTTGTATGTTTTTCTTTTTCTTTTCTTTTCTTTTCTTTTCTTTTCTTTCTTTTCTTTCCTCTCCTTTCCTTTCCTTTCCTTTCCTTTCCTTTCGTTTCCTTTCCTTTCCTTTCCTTTCCTTTCGTTTCCTTTCCTTTCCTTTCCTTTCCTTTCGTTTCCTTTCCTTTCCTTTCCTTTCCTTTCGTTTCCTTTCCTTTCCTTTCCTTTCCTTTCGTTTCCTTTCCTTTCCTTTCCTTTCCTTTCGTTTCCTTTCCTTTCCTTTCCTTTCCTTTCGTTTCCTTTCCTTTCCTTTCCTTTCCTTTCGTTTCCTTTCCTTTCCTTTCCTTTCCTTTCGTTTCCTTTCCTTTCCTTTCCTTTCCTTTCGTTTCCTTTCCTTTCCTTTCCTTTCCTTTCGTTTCCTTTCCTTTCCTTTCCTTTCCTTTCGTTTCCTTTCCTTTCCTTTCCTTTCCTTTCGTTTCCTTTCCTTTCCTTTCCTTTCCTTTCGTTTCCTTTCCTTTCCTTTCCTTTCCTTTCGTTTCCTTTCCTTTCCTTTCCTTTCCTTTCGTTTCCTTTCCTTTCCTTTCCTTTCCTTTCGTTTCCTTTCCTTTCCTTTCCTTTCCTTTCGTTTCCTTTCCTTTCCTTTCCTTTCCTTTCGTTTCCTTTCCTTTCCTTTCCTTTCCTTTCGTTTCCTTTCCTTTCCTTTCCTTTCCTTTCGTTTCCTTTCCTTTCCTTTCCTTTCCTTTCGTTTCCTTTCCTTTCCTTTCCTTTCCTTTCGTTTCCTTTCCTTTCCTTTCCTTTCCTTTCGTTTCCTTTCCTTTCCTTTCCTTTCCTTTCGTTTCCTTTCCTTTCCTTTCCTTTCCTTTCGTTTCCTTTCCTTTCCTTTCCTTTCCTTTCGTTTCCTTTCCTTTCCTTTCCTTTCCTTTCGTTTCCTTTCCTTTCCTTTCCTTTCCTTTCGTTTCCTTTCCTTTCCTTTCCTTTCCTTTCGTTTCCTTTCCTTTCCTTTCCTTTCCTTTCGTTTCCTTTCCTTTCCTTTCCTTTCCTTTCGTTTCCTTTCCTTTCCTTTCCTTTCCTTTCGTTTCCTTTCCTTTCCTTTCCTTTCCTTTCGTTTCCTTTCCTTTCCTTTCCTTTCCTTTCGTTTCCTTTCCTTTCCTTTCCTTTCCTTTCGTTTCCTTTCCTTTCCTTTCCTTTCCTTTCGTTTCCTTTCCTTTCCTTTCCTTTCCTTTCGTTTCCTTTCCTTTCCTTTCCTTTCCTTTCGTTTCCTTTCCTTTCCTTTCCTTTCCTTTCGTTTCCTTTCCTTTCCTTTCCTTTCCTTTCGTTTCCTTTCCTTTCCTTTCCTTTCCTTTCGTTTCCTTTCCTTTCCTTTCCTTTCCTTTCGTTTCCTTTCCTTTCCTTTCCTTTCCTTTCTTTTCCTTTCCTTTCCTTTCCTCTTCTTTCCTTTTCTTTTCGTTTTTTTATTACTCATACATTAAATTGCTATACATCATTCAGATTGTGAAGAGACTTTACCCAGTGTGATATACACCTCAGTCCAGCATAGTTGGGACTATTATACACATTCTCATCAACAGATAATACACCTTACCTGTGTCCCACAAGTGTCTTACCTTTCCATTTTCCCCCAAATTTTCTGTCCTATGTTCTTCCCCTCCCACACCATCTTTCCACTTTGTCTCTAGTGTCCATTACAATTTTTAATACTTTTATGTTCTCCAGTGTTTCAGTCTCTACCATAGAGAGCAGACAGTCAGTACATGTTAAGTAGAGACATACAATATCTCTCTTTCATAGCCTGACTTGCTTCATTCAGCAACAAATTTTCCATATTCGTCCACTTTCTATCAAATTCCAGGGCCTCGTTGTTTTTTATGGCTGAATAGTATTCCATGGATTATATGTGCCACAATTTTTCAATTCGTTCATCTGTTTGTGGACATTAGAGTTGGTTCCATGTCTTAGCAATTGTGAATAATAAGCAATCATGAATAATGCTGCAATGAAAATAGTTGTGCAAGCACATTTCTGACTGAGTGCTCTCCTGTCCTTTGGGTAGATAGCCAGGAGTTGAATTGCTGGATCATGTGGTAGTTCTATATTAAGGTCTTTTAGGAACCTCCATATCATTCTCCACAGTGGCTGGACGAATTTACATTCCCACCAACAATGTAGGAGTGTTCGCCTTTCATCACATCCCCTCCAGAACTTATCATTATTATTTTTTTTTAATCTTCACTATTATGTCTGGGGTTAGGTAGTATCTCATTGTGGTTTTGATCTGAATCTCCCTTACAGTGAGGGATGCTGAGCATTTTTTCATATGCTTTTTGGCTATTCATACATCTTCCTTAGAGAGTTGTTTATTCAGCTCATTTTTCCTTCTTTTAATTGGATTATCATTTTCTTCCAGGTAAGCTGCTTGAGTTCCCTGTGTATTCTGGTTCTCAGTCCCTTATCTGAGGCAGAGTTAACAAAAATTCTCTCCCATTATGAGGGTTTTTGATTCACACTAATTACAGTGTCCTTTGCTATGCAAAAACTCCTTAATCTGATGTAATCCCATCTATCTATTTGAGAGATTATTGCTTTGGGAATCTTGTTTAAGAAGTCTTTGCCTACTCCAATGTGTCCCAGAGTTTCCCCAGTGTTTTCTGCCAGTAGTTTTATAGTTTGCAGTCTTAGGTTTAGATCTTTGATCCACTTTGAGTTGATTGTTGTTAATGGTGACAGATAGGGGTTCAGATTCATCTTTCTGCAAGTGGATATCCAGTTTTTCCAACACCATTTGCTAAAGAAATTTCCCTTTTCCCACTGGATTGACTTGTACCCTTTGTCAAAGATGAATAGGCTCTATGTTTTGGGGTTTATTTCTGAAGTTTCTACTCTGTTCCATTGGTCCTCATGTCTGTTTTTGTGTCAATACCATGCTGTTTTGATTATCACAGCTTTGTAACATATTTTGAGGTTAGGAAGTGAGATGTCACATACTCCAGTCTTCTTGCACAGGATGGTTTTAGCAAAATGAGGTCTTTTATGGTTCCAGACAAATCTATGATTGTCTTTTCTAGATCTGTGAAGAATGTCTCTTGTAATTGTATAGGGATTTAATTAAACATGCAGATTAATTTGGGTAGGATTGCCGTTTTTATTATATTGATTCTGCCAATTCAGGAACATGGGATGTCCTTCCACTTGTTAGTGTCCTTTTCAATTTCCTTTTTTAAGGATTTCATAGTGGAGTTTTTGACTTCCTTGGTTAGTTTTATTCCTAAGTATCTTATACTTCTTGTGGCTATGGTAAATGAAATTGCATTATTTAGTTCTGTCTCTGTCTGCTTGTTGTTTGTATATAGAAATGTTACAGATTTTTGTAAGTTAATTTTGTATCCTGCCACTTTACTCTATGCATTTATTACTTTGAGAAATCTTTTCATGATTACTATTGAGTCCTCTATGTATACAATCATGTCATCTACAGAGATAATTTCAGCTCTTCTTTCCCTGTTGGAATGCCTTTTATTTCCTTCTCTTGTCTGATCGCATTGGTTATAACTTCCAGTACTCAGGATTTTTAGCTATTTCTCTGTAGCCCCACAAGAAAGAGTCCAAGAATGTGCAAAGGAATATGACAAATATGAAACAATATAGGATAACATTCATACCAAACACTTCACACACACTTTCTATATCCCATATCTTTTTCTTTGTACTCATCCCTGTGGTTCAGGTTTTACTAACCCTCAGGGTAACTGCAATAGCCTCCAAATGGGCTCTCCCCTTACTTTCTTTTCTTTTTTATTTTTTTTAATTTGCTATAGAGTGTGTGTGTGTGTGTGTGTGTGTGTGTGTGTGTGCTCACCAGAGAGAGAGAAGAAAAGTTTTGAAGCATCTATGAGAGGGGATGCCACAATCTCTTCTCCATTCACTTCTTGGGATTTTTGACCATGTACACACCCATACCTGGTGTGTTTTTCAAACTACCAGGTCCAGGACTTGAACTATAAAATCAGTCATGTGAGATGCAGACACCTTAACCACTGTGCCATCAACTGGCCTGCTCTCTGCTTCCTCGATTTCTGCTTGTTCACTGATGGTAAAGGAATCCAGCTAAAATGTAGATACAGTCTCTGGTTAAAATCTTTTAGAGGCTTTCAATCCATTAAAATATTGTTTTTCCCCTTTTAAACATGTGCCTTCCTACAAAGCTTTCTCATACATATAATTATCTTGAAAAATGCATGTCACATTATAGCATACACAAATATTAGTCATCATCATCTGAGTTTTCCAAATTTTTGGTGAGCTTTTCTTTTTACTGTAAAATTTGTATTAAGGAAACAATGGATATGCTGAATATGCTTTTTAAAATTATTCACTGTACTTCATTTCCATATTCCAGATTGTAGCTCTATTATCCTATTGTGCCCCTTCAGTCTACTGTTCTCTGTGTGTCACATGCACGTAATAGCAATCAAGGACATGTGGCTCTCCCTATTTCTGTCCCATGTACCCTCCAGCTTTATCCAGCAACTCCTTTCACTCTCCTAGAGCAGAATCACCAAACTTTATCAGTCCTTGGAAACACTGTTATATTTTAGCATCCTTGCTTTGCCCATAATTCCTAGTTATTCATTACAACTCACCTCAGGTGTTTTTCCTGCTTGGAAACATTCTTTATGAGGCCCCCCAAGATTAGATTAGGCATGGCTCTTAAGCATTCCTGTGAAGCTCTCTGTTGATCTTTAGCCTTGTCCTGCTTTTATTATAATTATCTGTCTTTATGCCTGAGTTCCTTACTAAGGGTCTGAACTCTATGAGGGCTGTGCATCAGCTGCTAGTGCATTCTCAGTGCTGAGCTCAGCACTTGGTACATGGTACACTCTCAATATATATTTGTTGAATAGATGGCCAGAGATCAAGGAAGAATACCAAGGGGACGAAGCCTTTCCCAGGGCTCATGAAATGACAGGAAGGGTAGGAGTAGGGAATTAAAATGCGTAGAACTTTTACTGTGCCCCAGCACTTAACTTTTTACTAGGCGTCTCACTGTGGTCCCACAACAGATATATGTGCTAACCTTTCCTATCACCAGTGCAGAGTCAAGGAATTGGAGATTCAGTCAAGGTACTTTTCTTAGATTACATAGCTAGAAAATGGCTGAGCAGGGATTCGAGCCCAATTTATTTGTCCCCTTTGTTATAGCAAATCTTCTATCCTCCTACAGCACAGAAACATTGATTTTTCCTCCTTTTCTCCATCTCCTGGCCTTCTGTCATTTACTGTATCAATTGTACCTGATACTTCTAATTTATGTTATTTTTCAGCCATGAGGCCACTTATAGTCCCAGATCCCAGGAAATCTGGGTGAAGTCCCAAATCTCAGAAAATCTGGATGATGGCTCAGCTCTGGTACCCCTGTGATGACAATCCAGGCTGACAGTTTTCTCATGGCTGATAAGACTCAGAAGATACATGTGTGATGGATAGAGAGATAGATGTAAGTATCTAAGGGAGGGCCAGAGTTTCAGGGGGATTTGGAAAGAAAAATCTTCAGTTTTACTACGAGTCTGGACAAGACCTATGTTTGAAGCTGCTCCCTATTTCAGAACCAGACAAAACATTTCTGGAGTTTAAATGATGCCTTAATCGCACTGGGTAATTTAGATGCACTTTAGAAGTGACAACACCTGCGTGTTCAGCCATTCCTGAAAGGAAAGCATCGTTTATCAAAATGGCTTCCAAACTGCTCTGTTTTGTGTAAGCACTGTCTGCAGGTACTCATCAGTGTCCAGGCTGAGTGGTGCGAGGATGTTCCTGAGAATAACCACGAGGAAAATGTTTGCTTGGCTTTTATTTTGGGCCCCGAAATAATTTTCTGGTGGTGAGTGGAGGCCCTGATATGTTGTGATCCTCTAGGGGGTTGAGGCTTTCTAATTTCAGCTTCCAGTGTGCTGTGGATACCAATGATTAATTTCCCAATTGCTGCAGGGTTGTTTTAGATTTTTTTTTTTCCATTTTAATTTTATTTTAAAGCTGGGACACTGCAAGGTTCTGTAAACAAAGTAATCGATCAATGGCTATTGGCAATTCTGGTGAGAGGGCAGAATAATATGATGGATTCCGGACAATAGGAAAAATATAGAGCAAGCAAGTGGAATAAATTAATGGACATTATTATTAGCAGAAATGGAGAGTCCCTTGGGAACTCTTAAAGGAACATACTCATTTTTGCTCTTACACTATTAAGTCTCTCGCATACCACATGGAGGTGAGAATGTGTAGGAGTTTCTCACAGGCTTAAGTCCTTTTTTGAATCTTCTTTTCATTTGCAATAGGCTCTTTCTCTGGATTATGGCTAGTAGAGATTTAAAAGGGATCCTTATTTATTTTTAATTTTTGTTGGGCACCAGATACTAGTGCTGCAAAAAGATGCTTCTGTCTTTGTATACTTAGGTTCTTTTTTTTTTAGAAAGATGTTTGCTATAGAGCGTGTGCTCACTAGAAAGACAGAGAGACAGAAAGTGAGAAATCTCTCCCAAGGGGGATGACTACACTGCGATCCCTTCTCCTCCATTCTCCTCTCAGGATATTGGGCACACACGCACATACACACACACCAGGCATAAGTTTTAAGCCACCAGGTCCGGAACTCGAACTGCGGTTGACTGTGTGGGAGTCCAGCAACAGCAATTATGCCATCTTCTGGTCCCCCCTTGTTAACTATTTAAATGCTCTCTGTACACTGGCATTTAATACCACTTATGCCTTAGTGTGCAACAGTCTTCATACTGTTCATTACAGATTCTCTACACCCTAGTCAAAGCTTCTTATTCCCATGCAGGTATCTAAGTTGGCTATGCTCTCTTCTTCACCATTAATATCCTTTACTCACATCATTTATTAACATTCTAATTACTTTTTAAGGTGTTTAAGAGATGGCATCTCCTTTACGAATCTATGACTGTTCTTTACATCTCAAGCCTTTTCATGTAGAATCTTGGAGGCCTGTTCTGTTTCTGGGACCTTGGAATCCAGCTCTTGAAAGTGGTAGAAACACAGAATGGAAAGAATCTGAGTCCACAAATGACCACCTGAAAGAGAATTGCTGCTATCTAGAAAAACATTTAAAATTTTTTGTGAGTAAGATGTAGAGCCTTGCTTTGGTAGCCTCAGAATTTTAGGGTTTGCCTAAACTAAAATATAGTGATAATACATAATAGAATAAATAATAGAATAAAAATAATAGAACAAAGAAATAGGAGTTAATTAAGAAAGAAACTTCAGGAAGTAGAGGAGGGAATTTTTAGCCAAGAATTATGTTTGTGCAAGAAATGGTGAATAAATCTCTTTATCTAAAGCTGGTGTCTGGAAACTACACCACATGGTCCACAATCACCCACTATCTATTTATTAGAGTTCTGTTAGAAAATAGCCAATCATGGGGCTGGCATGTAGCACCGTGGTTGAGGGCGCTGGACTCCCATATGGCCGACCACAGTTCAAGTCCTAGATCTGTCAGCTTGCTTTCTCACTTTCTCTCTCCCATTCTCTCTCTCACTTTGTCCCTTTCTGCTCAAATTAAAATAAATACATAAATAAAGTTAAATAAAATAATTCTTTTTTTAAAAAAGAATATAGCCAATCATTTGCTTAAAAACTATCTGTAGTTGTCTTCATAATATAGTAGCAGACTTGAGTAGCTGTGACAGAATCTGGATGTTCTATAAAGGTACAGTTATTTACCATCTGGCCCTTTCATAAAAAGGTCACCAACCCTATTCCAGAGTTGTACCAGTGCAAAGAGAGAAGAAAGGACACAGAAAATAGGACTCTTATTGTTTGCTTTCATGAAGGGATTTGGAATTTGCCTATCTTTTCTTTTTTCTTTTCTTTTCTTGTTTTTGAGAATTTTGCTATAAGGCATGTGCACTCACCAAAGAGACACAGAGATAGAAAAAGAGAAATCATCCCCTGGGGGTGTGGTCATGCCACAATTCCTTCTCTTCCATTCTCCTCTCTGGATCTTGGGCATGCACCATGCACACACATGTGCCTGGTGTTTTTTAAGCAACTGGATCTGGGACTGGAACGGCTGTCCAGTGATTTAGCCATTATGCCAACTGCTGGTCTCAGCCTTTCTGTTCTTTACCCATCTCATACAGCCAATGAAGATGATAATAATACCATCTCATGGGGATTTCTGATGACAATATCCACTAATGCATAGACGATATCCAGAACAGTCCCTGGTATGTTGTAGGTGCTCAAGAAGCATTAGTTCTCAGGGGCTGGATGATGGTGCTGCAGTGAAGTGAGAGACTCTGGGGGATGACCCACATGGGTAGGTTTGAGACCTTCCGGAGTATGCCTGGCATATGAGCACCCATAATCGAGGGCTGGGAAAAATTGGGGGTGAATTTGGGCATCAAAACCATGTTGAAGGTGCTATCCCTCTTTTCTGTCATGCCCTCTCCCAGTTTCTTTCACTTTTATAATAAGTAGGTGAATAAACTTTAAAAAATGCTATTAATAATACCTTGAATTAAGAAAGGAAACCTGAAATAACTTTTAGCAGATGTGTTCCAAATTCTATGTTAATTTTAAGATGATTACTTTAGCTGCAGCCTGTACCAAGGCTTTATACTCGAGGGGAGAAAAATGGGTGGAGGACAGGGTGCAGTCTTTGGATGTTCTCTTTCTTTCCCATGTAGTCTCTTAAACATCTTTTCTTAATTGTTTGTTGGTTAAACAGACCTAGTTATTCCTAATAAAATACTCTGATGATGTCAAGAATATAGTTACCAGCTCCCATGGAATCAAATCAAATGTCCAAAAATAGACAAATAGATTAAAAATGTGGCATATGTATTCTATGAAATACTGCTTGGCCATAAAAAACAATGAGAACTTGACATGACATTTGATACAAAGTGGATGAATATAGAAGATTTAATGCTAAGCAAAGCAAGCCAGACTGTGAAAGATAGGCATTGTATGTCCCTGTTCAATATATACCAAATGTCTGTGCTCTATAGCAGAAACTGAGAGATTGGAAGGCTTAATGGCAGGAGGACAACTGTAGCTATTAGAGATAGTATGGGAGGGGGGAAGATAGTAGGAGGGAGGAAATAAGGAGACAGAAGGAGGTGACCAAGAAAAAAACCCAAACAATACATTTAATTGACACAAAAATGAGAAATTATCTGCTGATGAGAATGTATATGGTTCTGTCTTTGTCATCACTGATAAGCACTATATTCATGCTGGGAAAAACCATATTATACGCTGTAAAGATATACAGTGATTAAATGTAAATAATTTTTTAAAAAAGTGTAAAATGGACAACTCCAAACTGTGAAGTTACTCTTAATAACTGAATATTTCTGCTCCCAAGAGGAGAGTTAATGTTTCCTGAAAAGCACTGGTGTCTGTGACAGTTGTCCTTGTATTTATACATTAAGTTAATTACTAAGCGAATAGTAAAATGTGAGTGTAAGGATGAAGAGAGTTATTTCTAAGAAAACAAATGTAAATGCTCTGAAAGATTTGATAAAGGTGAATAGTTTAAAAAAATTACAGTTAAATGAGTAAAAGCTAGGGATTAGAAGACAAAAAAGAACTCCAAAAGTCTGTATTTCTATTGCTTTCCAAATGCTTTTGTTTTTACCGTACTTTCAAGAAACCTATATTAGAAATCAAAGACCATACATTATGAGTTTGATTTATTCAAAAAAGACTAGAGGGAACTGCAACCAATCTAGAACCATCTTTAAATCAAGGTGTTGGCTGCATATCTGAACCTTGGCAAATGAAGGCACATTTTTATGTTTTAAGTTAATATAAAATGTTTAAGGTATGTATGCATCACTTTTATGATCCTTTCTTTAACAGATTCTTTTGATTAATTAACCAACTATTGTAGCTCTATTTTATTGACTATAAGGGGCTCTAATGAGTTTCAATATTCTCTTAAGCTCATGCTCCTTAGCAGGCGCTCTATTTCTGTGCTCTGGGCTCCTAACCTTCTCAAACTTCTCTTTAAGCAGCTTCAACACCTTTCATCAGTTGTGAGACTCTTGAAGGCAGTATTTCATCTTTTAGCTGTACTTTCCAAGAACCCAGTCCAATGCCTGGTACATTCTCATTCTACTATTGTGGAAGTAATTTCATGATGATCTCCACATGGATGCCTATGAGACCCTTCAAGCATAATTTGTCCAACCCACCCTTTCGCATAGTCTTTTTAGCATAGTAAGTGGTAACTCTAGCTTTTGGCTTGTTCTGGCTGAAAGCCTTGAGCCATCTTGGGCTCTTTTCTCTCTCCTATCCCCTACCTTTCAGCTTACTCTGAAAACCCTCTTCATAACAGATTCAGATCTGACCGCTTCTTGTCACGTCTGCTCAAATCACAATAATTTAAGAATACTTCCTCTTCTATCTGAATTATTGTAAAACCTTTTAACTTTGATTTCAAAGTGTCTTCTCACTGCTCTGTCCCAAATACAACACTTGGATGATTATATGATTATATTTTTAAAATGTAAGTTAGATCACACAACTTTTCCTTAAAGCATAACATGGCTTCCCAAGTTAAGGGTAAAGGTTGCCCAATAAATGTTTTTAAAAGATTGAATGAAAGCTTCTACTACATTGTAGTAGCAATTTCCATAGTAATAAGGTTACAGCTACTCTCATGGTTATAGTAGTACTTCGCATACTTCTTAGAAGCAATAGCAGCAAAGATAATGGGCAAAATGAGAATAAGTCAAGTACTGAGGTGTCTGTAACAGCTACAAGTCATTGGGCTGCCTGGCAGGTGGCCATGTGTGGGCCACACAGGTGCCATATCGTGGCACGAGCATGAGGAGAGGTAACGGTGAGAGTTCAAGTGTGAAAGGCCTAAATAGCACATTGTGAGATTGGGATTTTATTTCAAGACTGATGCAGAATATCATCAATGCTCAGTCCATTGCTGATGGAGGCTAAGAGGCAGATAATCTCACTTTGTGAGGGCTCCTAATGTATTGATGACATTGGGAACCAATAATTATGGGTTAAATGTGTGGACAAATGAACAAATGAATGAAATAAATAATCTGAATATGAGACAGAAAGAGCACTAGAATTTATTTGGTATCTATGTAGTTTTGCCCACATTGTCAATTGATTTTAATGCCTAATTTCCAAAGATAGGGAAACTGAATGTAAGAGACTTGAAGTGGTTATAGCACAATTTCGTTAAGAACATGGGTTTTGGAATCAGTCTATGTCCAAACCTCTCTTCTGGTTCATCTGCTCTTGGAAAGATTAAGTATACTTGGCTCCTCTGTAAAATGCTAATATCAGCATATCTGCTAATAAGTTACTTTGAGGATTGAATGAAGTAAAATGACTCCTAGAGTGTTGATCATACAATAAACGGGACTTATGTTACACTTTTCTAGCCTCATCCAAGTAGCATGGTAAAATTAGATACTGGTTCATTTCTTTTCAAAGCCTTCAATGGATTCTGTGCTGATTCATTTAATATGTTAACTTGAAGGATGTTATTGCATGAGATTTACATTTAAATCAGCAAACTTAGAGTCAAGCAGGTCACCTTCCATAATTTGGGTGGGCATCACTCAATCAGATGAAGGTCTGACTAGAATAAAAAAACAGGCCTCCTTGAGTACTAGGCAATTCTCCAGCAGGCAGTGTTCAGACACTGTCTACACCATCGGCTCTCCTGAGTCTCAACATGGTGACCCACACTGCAGATTTTGGATTTGTCAGCCTCCATACTCATGTGAGCTAATTCTTTATGATAACTATAAATGTACACATATTTATTTAGTTCCATTTCTCTGGAGGATCCCTGACTAGTACAGGCTCTTTCCCGAGGCTCCACATATTTGGTCCCAATTCTTGGAACTTTTTTCCACCTCTCACATAGGACAACATAGAACATCTAGATCCAGTCTAACTTGCTCACACCATTGGAACTTTGGGGCATTTTCATCTATGTGCCTCTTCTTTCATTTTGTAACACTCATATCAGTTGTTGCCATTACCTCACAAGATCTTGAGAACTGATCCCCTCTGCTTCTTACCTCCTACTGTTTTTCTTTTTTCTCTCCCCCACCCCCAGCATATATATATATATATATTTGTTTTACTTCTTCTTAAGATCTCATTGAGTTATGTTCATTTCTTGTAAATTCCTCTGTCTTTTCTACACTATGAACATCTTGAGGGCAGGAACTGTGACTTTTCCACTTTCCTTTTCCCAAATTCTACTTAGCACTGTGCCAGGTATGTATCAGTATCAGGTGTTCATTGTTAATAGATGTTCATTTGATCAATGAGTTAGCAAAGGCTGGAACTTTGACATTTTCACTGACCCACGTATAAACATGCCCCATGACTGCCTGCTACCTCTGTACTATGTCTAATAGGCTTCTCTCTCACTTAGCCTGTTCAAAAGGGACATCTCTCCTCATAAGTTGCAACTCTATGCCCTAAGACCTATTTCCCTTCTCATCTCTCTCATTCAGAAACTGGAACCCCCATTCATGCAATTTCTTGGGCAAACCATTTTGTAGCCAACTTTACCCTTCCATTTTTCTCATAAGCCACCTCAAGTTTGGTCATAAGTCCTGGGACTCTACCACCCACTTGTCCCAAATGTGAACAAATCTTACCATATTTTCTCTGACCACCTTAGCCCAGCCAGCATGACCTCTTGCTCAGATTATCCAGCATAATGGCTTCTGACCTCTCCTCTCTGTATTGATTCTCCTGTCTACATCAGTCAGTCTGATGATTTCAGATGCAAACCTAATCAAGACTGTTCCCTCTATACCTTCTGTGGTTTCTCTGAAGTCTTCCATTTATCTTCTTTTGGATAAAAGTGGAAAGTTCTTACTATAGTTTAGGAGGCCCTATGTAACCTGCCCTCTGCCCCCTCCCCAGAGTCATCCCATGGCCTGTTGTCCTTGTCCTTTGCTCTCCAGCTGAAGATTTCCAGAGTGTTCTCACCTCAGGAGCTTCACTTGCTCTCTCTCTAGTCAAAACACCCTCCCCACAGCTTACATGGCTTACTTTTTTGTACCATGAAGTTTCCACTCAAATACCACCTCAGCAGAGGCCTTTTCTGGTCTTCCTCTATCTCAGGAAGCACCTACTTTCCATCACTTCCTAACACTGAACCCTTTTCATTTTATTAATAGCCTTAGTATTATCTGAAAATGTACTACTTGTTTGTTTGTTTGTGCTTACTCTCCTCCCCCTCCAACCTCCACCTTCATTTGAGTAGAAGCTTGATAAGATCAGAGTTGTTTTGTTGTTGTTGTTGTTTGTTTTTTTTTTCCATAGGGCATGTGTACTCATGAGAGCAAGAGTGGGGAGAGAGAGAGAGAGAGAGAGAGAGAGAGAGAGAAATAACCCCCCAGTAAAGATAGTCATGCCACAATCCCTTCTCTTTCTCCTGTAAGGATTTTAGGTACATGCACACATGCGCCTAGTGTAATTTTCAAGCTACCAGGTCCAGAACTTGAACCATGATCAGGTATGTGGCAGTCCAGCACCTTAACCACCATGCCACCTGCAAGCCGCCAGAGACTTTTTTAAAAAGAAAACCTCTGTTTGCTCAGTGCCTAGAACAAAACCAGGCACATAGTAGGTGCACACTGGTTATTTGCTGAATAAATGAACTGAAGGAACAAAAATGTTTATTAAGTTTAGATGCTTTAGTTTGAGTGGTTATTCAGGATGTATTCAACATATTCTTGGCAAGAGAACACAGGAGAGTGACTATAAGTCAGATGATATATGGGAAAATGAGAAAATAAAATGGAAAAACTGCTGAGCTACTGAATAGCAAATCTTAAGGGGGAACTTTCTTATTTTCAATATCTTTATTTCCCAGAACAGAAATAGAATATCTTGGTTTGGAAAGGAAATCCCAGTGGAACTTGCAAAACATGAAAGAGAATTGCTTTGCTTTTTGGGGTTTTGTTTTGCTTTGCATTGCTTCAGTGTATGAAAAAGGTTTCTGTGCATCTTTATTAGGTCAATATTTGCAATAACATTATTGTGGGGGAGGAAACTTTGGAAAAGGGCATTAAGCAGCAATAACTACCAGCACCTACTGTGTGCTCAGTGCTTCAGAGCGATCATAGTAGTAGCTGAAATTAATTGGAGGATTCATCCATGTCCTGTGTTGCATGAATTCTCTGACTTGGTCTTGTGTAATCTTCATGGCATGTCAGCAAGTTGGTTGTATTGTCATCATTTTGTAGATTAGAAGACGAAGACTCACAAATATTAGTTTACTTTGCAAATCACGTAGCTAGCAAAATTCTGTTTTCTATCGCCTTGACAAATGCCCTGACTAGGGCTTCCCTTCCTTTCAGGGTGAGTAGTAGCTTCTTTAATGGACCTCCTTGCCTCTAGACTACTTTCATTTCACCCCTTTCTCGAGATTGTGACCATTGTGCCATTTAGGGATAAGATGGGTTCTTTGCTTCCTTCTGACCAACCAGCCTCAGACTGTGTGCTGCTGGTGGCATCTAAGACTTCTCGATTCTGTGCAGTATACAGAGCAGTTCTAGTTAGATTGGGAATTTGGTGGGAGCTCGGAGAAGCTTGAGGAAAGGTCTTGGGCCTTGTTCATCTCTGCATTTCCAATAGTGAATATGGTGACAAGGACAGAGAATATATCCTCTAGTTGTTAGTTTTCCCATTAAGACCATATTCGACTTTATTTCCTCAATATCATTTTTCTAACTCTTGTGGATTTATCTATGTGAGGCAAGCAGTGACCACTGGGGATAGCTAGTAATGGTGCACATTATGGCTAGAAATAGTACAACCTCTCTGCAGAGCACTGTATAGACCATAGAAAAATGATGTACCGTGTGTGTGTTCTAGAGTCAGACTTCATGAGTTCAATTGCCAGTTCTCTTGCTTAGCTGTGGCCTTGGGCATATTACTTAGATTCTCTCAGTTTTCTTATTATAACATGGAGATAAATAATTGTACTTACCTCATGAGATTTCTATGGGGATTGGTAAGTTAATGCATAGAAACACTTAATGTATTGCATAGAACATAATGAACACTTAATAAATGCTAGGTAAAATGGTTAGAGCTTTTAGGAAAACATTGTGAGCAACTCACTATTCATATATTTATTTTATAGATGCTGTCATTGGGTCTTGGAAGGTTAAATGACTTGTCCAAAGTATCTTTTTCTCCCAGGATTTGATAATGTGTGGGAACATTTCTGATGTCTCAGTCAGTGGAATTTCCATGTTGACACCTGAGTGGCCCTAAGCACCTATAGTGGACAGTACGGTTCCCACATTAAATTATTACCCTGCACCATGTCACTAGTGCAATGAACATTTAGATTGATTAATACTAAGCAATAATTACAATATAATAATGATATGACTATGACGATGTCGTGTATAGTATTCTCTACTCGCCTGTTGTGTGCATATATCTTATTGGGTAAAATATATTTACAATCTAAATGATGTATAGCATGTGAATGTATAAGTAATAATAATAAAAAGGCTAAGGAAACAACCTACAAGCCATACTTTGAATCTTGATGCCCAGGGCTCATGGAAAACCCCACTTGGCTGAATTCTGGTGTCATGAGCAAAGGTGATGGAATTAGACCAATGAGTTCTCCAGCTAGTATTCCTCAAGACTAATGCAACTCCCAGTAACAGTGCCATTATTTTGGGAGAACAGTTCTATTTAGATTGCAAGATTATCCTTATGATATTTATCACAGCTGTAACTCATTCATTTAGGAGGTCATTCTTTTTTTAAATGCTATCTTCCTCTCTACATGCAAACTCTATGATAACAGTGGCCACTTTATCATAGGATTTTGTCCACTGTTTATCCTTAGTATCTGGCAGTATCTAGACCATAAGAACTATGAAAAGAATACACCCTTGAAATAAATATGTATAAAGGCCAGATTAGGAAAGGCCTGCTTCTGCAAGTTTCTGTGAGGACACTCATGTCGGAAGTCAGCCTGAGCCTACTATGTGGAGAGAGGGAAAAGAGAAAAAAAGAAAAAAGAGAGACTGGAGGAACCTAGATGCTCCAGCCCAGGTATGTGATTGGAGATGCCTGAGACTTCAGATAGCACTTGGCTTTGACTTTATGATGGATCCCATGTGGGAACTTCCTAGATGGGTCCAGTAAACCCCAGAGCAATAAACAAAGTATTAGTAAATTACTGCTGTGTGTGTTAAATCCCTTATTCACTGTGTGTGTGTGTGTGTGTGTGTGTGTGTGTGCATGTGTGTGTGTGTGTTTTGTTTTGTTCTTTGTTATTATTTTAATTTTTGCAGTGAAAGATAAACAAAACACCATTGATCTGAGTCCCAGTATGAACTAATATTCAGGTAGTCCTGCAGTATCAGGAGTGCTTGAGAATAGAAAGAAAGAAATACAGAGGCTAAGATGCATGGAGGAAAAATATGGCGAGAGAGATGTGAAGACTGTGGGCTGGTGGAAGAAAGCCGACTAGGCCCTATGTTTTGGGAAGAAAAATCTACCAAATATGTTTCTGATTTTATTTTATTTTATTTATTTTTATTTTATTTATTTAAATTATTATTATCATCATAATCTTCTTTATATTACATTGGGTTACATATAATTTTACAGTGTATTACATTGCTTTTTCAAAAGGGAATGCCATGCATATCAGTCAATACAGAGACATTGATCTCCCCGCTTCATCATTCAATATCTTTTCATTGTTTTTTCCAATCATTATTATTATTATTCTAATTATTTTTTAAAACAGTCAATCACTATTTCTCATTTTGCTTGTAAAAAGACTTTACCCATCATGAAATACTTTTAAGACTAATCCAGTTGAGAGTACTATACATGTCATCACCAACAAGGATAGAGAAAGATAGCAAGAGGACAGTAGAGAGGTAAGACGTTAGTGAGAAACATATATGGCTTATTACCTGTTTCTGATTTTAGAGGTGTCAAATATGGAAGGTGAGACTAAAACAAAAGATTAAAATCAGATGTTTAAAGGCATTATATATGATATTTGTAAGACTAATCAGTGTGAACTTGGCCAGATCTGTAGCTTAGTGCTTAAGGGAATCAGATACAACATGGCAACCATGGTTCAAATCCTGACCCTGATAACTTGAAAAACACGCTGGCATGTGTACACATACAGAAAATCCTAACAGGCGACCTGAAGGAGAAGAGATTGGGGCATGACCATGGACACAACCCATTGGGAGTTACTTTCCTTCTCTCTTTCTCTCTCTGACTCTCTTTTGTAATCATATGCATCCTTTGGCAGTTAAAAGAATGACAATTGCTTTTTTTTTTTTTTTTTTTTTTTTGTCCAGTACAATAGCAATAAAATAAAAACTTGGCAACATTTAAGACACCGTAAACAATGACTTCAGTATTTCGTCTTACAAAATACAGAGTTATACAGGTTATAAAGTGGAACACATAATCTATGCTGAAGAAAGAAAATTGAATGCCAGTCAAATAACATAGGCATATTGTTGTTATTCCTTAATTACTCTAGAAATAGAATATAATCACAACTCTAGTCTTTTGCCTCACTTTATTCTTTCAATAAAAGTTATGAAATGTAATCAGAAAACATTTCAAACATCTACTATTTATTAATGGCAAGGCAGTTATTTTAACCACAGATTAAAGAAAATGGAAACAATTTCTCATTTCTTCTGTTACAAAAGGGAACAAGGAAAAGAAAAACAATGTCAAGAAATAAAGCTGAAAAAATGTTTTCCTAAGGTCATGATCTTCTCTATAGCAATCAAACATTTGGTAGCATACTTGGTATCAGGGGACAGCACAGATATTCACATCCGAACAGCAATCTTTCCTCTCACCATTTGACATTTGGCTCCACCTTCTGACCTTTAGATAAGGTTACTATGTGATCTGAGGTTATCTTCCATTGAGGGTGTTTATTTTTACTTATTTCTTGCAGAAGAGAAAATGCCATTTCTTGTTTAGACTGTCTGCTCTCACCTGACAAGGAAGCAGTTGCGTCAACATGACCACAGAGAGTTGAAGCACTGTGAGTGCAGAACAGCAGTGTTTTTGCAAAACAGCAGACATTCAGTTTCTCCAGCTACTTGAATTATTGATGGCCAATTGAGCACATGGCTAGTGATGCCTGAAGCTATTATGGCTTTTGGCAACACAAGCGGGAGATGTTCCCAGAGTTAGGCACAGGCCTTACTAGAGTCATAGATGGAGATACCACTATCTTGCCGAAAACTGCTGGAGGCTAGAAGGGAGGGCTCTGCCTCTGAGAAACCCTTGGAGATACATGCTGTTGCGAGGGGCACCTATAGATCTCTGATAAGGCAAGAGCTCTACAAGTGTTGGCTCAATTACCAGATTATCATCTGTCTCCAACATTGGAATAAAGACACCAATAAGCAAGCAAGGACTGCACTATTTTCTTCACTTCCCTACCTCCAGCCTCACCCATAAGACCTGGTCATAGTAAGTACTCAATAAAACCATAAACTGAATGAATGGAAGAAGCCCACACAGTCTTTGGAGTTAGGCTTTCTGGACTAGAGTCTAAATCCTGCAATCCTAGCTATTTGAATCACATGAATCATTTAATCCATATTGTCAAGCCTTGGTTGTCTTCCCACTTCAGAAAATATGAATTGTATAACATGTTTATAGCAGCATTAATCATAATAAGTAAAGGGGGGAAATAGACAAAGTATCCATCATTGGATAACTAGGCACAGAAAATGTGGTATATTTATACAATGGAATTTTATTCACCTTAAAAATCTCAGGAAAAGGGCCAGTAGGTGATGTGGTAGTTAAGGTGCTGGACCCCTACGTCATCGACTGTGTTTCAAGGCCTGGGCCCATCATGTGTGTGTGGGTGCCCAAAATTCTGAGAGGAGCATGAAGGAAAACGGATTGTGACATTTCTTTCCAGTTAGTACTTGTGCTTTATAGCAAAAACAAACAAACAAACAAACGAAAAACAAATGAAGCAGAAAGTTCTGACACATGCTGTAACATAGATGAACTTTAGGGACAATATGCCAGTCATAAAAAGAGGAATGCAGTGTGATTTTTCTTAAACGAACTTTCCAGAGTGGTCACATTCATGGACATAAGTACAAAAATAGCCATCAAGTGCTATGGACTGAATACACACCCCAAATTCATGTGAAACTTAGTTGTAGCAGAATTAAGAGGGTGAATGATAAATCTGACTTTTTTAAAAAATATTTTTGCCATAGGATCCATGTGCTCACCAGAGAGAGAGAGAGACTGAGAACCAGAGAGAGAGAAAGTGAGAAATCATCCTCCAGGAGGGATGGCCACATTGCAAAATAAAGGGCATTCAGATAGGTAAAGCAGAATCTAAACTATCCCTATTCATAGATGATATGAGTACATATACAGAAAGTCCAAAGGGATTCACAAAAAAAATTCCTAGAAATTGATAAGTGAATTCAGCGAAGTAGCAGGATACAAAATCAATATACAAAAATCTACAGCATTTTTTATACACCAAGAATCCCATTTACAACAGTGACAAAATGAATAAGACACATAGAAATAAACTTAATCAAAAAGATGAAAACCGAAAAAAGAAATTAAGCATGATATGAAAAACGGAAAGACATTGGAGTCGGCAGAGACCTCTTAAAGAAGACCCCTAAAGCACAGGCAATAATCCCAGTATAGACAAGTGAGATTACATCAAGCAAAAAAGTTTCTTCACAGTGAAGGGAACAACAATTAGGGTGAAAATACAACCCTCAGAATGGTAGAAAATATTCCTACATTATTCCTTAGAGAAAGGGTTGATAACCAGAATATAGAGAGAACTCAGGCAGCTCACTCATAAAAAAAAATCCAATTAAAATATAGGAAATGAACTGAATATGGGAAATAACTGAACTCTCCAAGTAAGGTTTATAAATGGCCAAAAGGCATATAAAAATGTTCAAAGTCTCTTGTCACAAGGAACATACAAGTTAAAACTGTCATGTGCCATGACTGTAAAATGGATTAATTAATAGTGGCATCATTTTACATTGGAAAATCATGCAACAATTAAACAGAAGAAATTGCTACACAGATCAACATGAATAAGTCACTTAAAATACTATTGAGTTAAAAAAATGTAAGTTGCCTGAAAACCAACTATGGATATGACCCCAACAGAAAAATCGGATGTAATGAACTGAGATCAGGAACAGTAGATGAGGACATCAATTCTAGGAGTGGAACCAGCCTCAGATTTCCTGTTCTTGATCACATCCTGGAAGGTGGACAGCAGATTCACCATACCTTTGTTGCGGTGTCAGAGAGGACAGTGCTGGGGAAAACGTAAGCTCTAAACTGAGCAAGGCCCAATACTTTACTTCCAGGAGAAATCTGCTACAAGCTGCAAAGATATCCTTCAAAGTAAAAGCAATGCACTTTCTTGTGGGTAAGTGGCAGGAGTTTTAGATGGTATCTTTTGTTTCAGAAGATACACAAAATCAGAAAACAAGGTCTGTAGAAGAGACAATAGGTCCAAAGCTAAGGTCAGGCAGGATATAATTCCTTAGCTCTGTGATGTCTGTGTCCCTCTGAGTCATCTACTGGAAAAATTAACAATGTATCTAACTGCTTCTTTAAAAACCACTGATTATGACCTAAAGTATGACCAAGACAAAGTAAACAGGGCAGTATGTCCCCCAAACACTGAGGAGTGTCCACAGAATATGTACTTTGGGGTCAGAAAGACCTAAGTTAAAAATACTACCTCTGTAATTTACAATACATATGCCCTTAGACAAATTGTCTAGTTTTTTTCAAACCTTATTTTCTATTTTTTTTTTTTGTAAAAATCAGGGTGCATTAAGAAAAATAGTAAAGATTTTTGTGATGATCAGTGGAAAACATATTCAAAGGTACCTACTATACAGGCCTTGCATTCGAAATTGAATAATTGGGGGCCAGCACGGTGATTAAGGTGCTGGACTCCCACATGATTGGCGATGGTTAGAGTCTCAGACCTGGCAGCATGAAAATCATGTCAGCTGGGTGCATTCCCAAAATCCCGAGAGCAATAGAGAAGAGACTGCAGTATGGCCATCCCCCGTGGGGGATAATTTCTAACTTTCCCTCTCTCTGTCTCCAGTCTGCACATGTGCTCTATGGCAAAAATCTTAAAAAAAAAAAAAAAAAAAGAGTTGAATAATTGCACAAATGGTTCCATGAACAGATAAATGAATACATGGGTAAATTCTATAAACAAGTAGGGAGACATGCATGCAATTAACTGTAAGTCCAAGTTTGTATGTGATAAAAGATGCTTGAATTGTGAACAGCATGGACTATTGTATAAGGGAGATGGGGAAGGTACCATGGAGAGCTCCAGGTCTGGGCATATGCTGAGGTTTTTCTGTTAAGGAGAATAAAGGAGGTCTTTTATGTTGAGGGTAAAGGGAGGGAAGGAGGCCCAGAAAGCTAAGGCAAGGGCTGGATTTGTTAACCACTTGGCAATATCTACTAATTGAACTCAAGTATTTGTACTGAGGTATATCCACACAATGTCACAATGTCATCAAAGCAGAAATCACTTTCATAGTCATGAACTAAGAAGCTTTTAGCCTGGTGTGCTTTAGAATTGTTTTCCTTTTCATTTTTTTCTCTCTTTTTAAATTTTAGAAAGGTTATGTCTTCAGTGGATCAGGGACAGCAAATGCATGAGTACTTTTTCAGAAAGCCACAAAACCTTCTACACTAATGGGATAAATAAAGCCTATAAAGAAACTCATTATAATTCAGGTAATGTTTCACTGCAAAATGCTTATGAAAAACTTTCATTCTCCTAAGAGTTTTGAATTTCTAAAGTGCAGGTAATAGACAGTCTATTCAGGCCTTGAGAAATAAAGCTTGACCACATGAAAACGCAGTTGGCTTTATCTGAAATAAATATACTACAAAGCCACTTAGGGCACGATGTCCAACAGAAGAAATGGAAGGCCCACATCCCACTTTCTGTACAATAGATTTGTTTCTCACCACTTTAAATAAGCCACAAGAATTAGGAGGCCCTCTGGAGAAATCTGAGCTGTCACATAGTAATTAACACAAATAGCAATCCTCACATGGATGGCTTATGTCTGAAAAATCATCTTTGACAGAGCACATCTAGGCATCACAGAAAAGTGATGACAAATAAGTATTTTCTCTCTCTAATGGCTTGAATTGCAAGATATTTCAAAAACAAGATCAACAGAACACCAATTTGTCTGACAAGAGAGAGAAAATGTGAGGCATGTTTTTCTGACTTTTTTTTTTTTCTTGGGATGTCAAAGACTTAACTTAAATCTGCAGCTCTTTGGCTTATTATTAGTGTAATTCCAGAAGCAAAGCTTAATGCGCTGGGCTCCAATGTGGTTAACATGATGTGAGCAGAAAGTACCATCTCATTACACTCATTTCAAGAAGATCTCTTAATTTTTATTAAAGAATCTTTGCAAGGAAATTGACAAGCAGAGTCCTGCCAGTCTCTCACTCTAAGATATGCACACATCAAGACACTGAATTGTCTGAGCTTCAAATCTTTTGCATTAAAATTAAGACAGAGAGTACTTACTGTGGGAATGAAAGATTACAATGGATAGTGAGAGCCTTTCAGAGAGTTTGTTTTAATGACCTGATCTCAGCAATCCGATTATACAAATACCTTCTCATCTTTCCATGTTTAGGATGAGAATTAAGAAGACTTCATGACAGGAGGCCATACTGAAGACTGCTCAGGGTAGCCATGAGCAGAGGATTCAGAAGTCCATTCAAGTCATGATCCTTG
>NW_006159829.1:6428892-6438892 GCF_000334495.1 Tupaia belangeri chinensis | reverse complement strand
TAGAGAGGTTTCAACTCAGTGAACACCTGTGGGTCTGATCAGAACCAGCCTGCAGCAGGTTCCTCACTTGGCCCATTCATTCTGCCCCTGGAGGTAAGGCTTTGCTGAGTTATATGCTTATGGGGCCCTCATGGAGGCCCAGACAACTTCCTGTGATGCCAGCTTCGCACCACTTGAGAAACTGCAGTTGAGATCTTGGAACTGTGTCCAGGGAGAAGCTGCTGGTGAGCTCTGTGGGGCTTGAAGTATATACAGGGAAAGCTCGGCTATTCTCACTCTGCTCAGTGTCAGAGCCTCTTGATCTGATAACTACTCATGAGTGAGGTGCACACTCTTGGGTGGTGGACCATGCTCCTGATGCTCCTAAGGATCCAAAGCAATTATTGTCTCATGCTGCAGAAGACTCCTCTTTCTTGACAGAAGAGTTGAAAATCAGTCTAGACCTCACATTTAAGGATAGGCTGAGAATCTAGCCTCTACCACTTACCCAGTTGCTTGTGTATGGTTCTGCACAAGACTCAACTCTCAGAATCTCAGACTCCTCACTCGCACATGGAGATGACATCACATAGCTGTATTAAAACAAATGGAGTAGGGCCAGTCAGTGGCATGGTGGTCAAAGAGACTGAATCCCATGCTGCTGACTTTGCTGCTCAAATCTCAGATCCAGGGGCTTGAAAAACATGCTGGGAGCATTTGACTGCATGCCCAGATTCCTGAGAAGAAAATGGAGGAGAAGGGATTGTGCCATTCCCCCACCCGGGGGTTGATTTCTCACTTTCTCTGCTTCTCTCTGGTGAGTGCATGTGCCCTATCGCAAAACTGAAAGAAAACAAAAACAACAAATGGTGTACGAAATGCCAGTAGTTGCCTTTGTTTACTTTTGCATGGACTTTTAAGCTTGTAAAGTTAAATCATTTCCACTTATTCATTTGTCCTAATATGGAACTTGACATTCTAATTTTAAAATTCAAACAATCATTTACAAGACACTTATTTTGACCTTTTACACTACTAAAGGTAAGATAAAGTATGATGTAGTTAAAAAATGACAACAACAAGAAAAAATATCTCAGTGGTTTGACACAACAAAGGTTTATTTTTGCTCCCATCACAGTTCTATTCAGGTTATGGGTGTTAGACATCCAAATTCCTTTCACTTGTTACTCCACTACTGCTTTTATCAGTTAAACTAAGTCTAGCTCCTTCTCATGGTCAATGAAATGAGAGACAGAGGCTGGAGAAGCGAGTTTATTCTGTAACCAGTTACAGGGAGACAGTCAGCAAATGCCATCAAACTGTCTCAAAAAGCTCAACCTGTTCTTGGTATTTATAGGGATGAGATACAAACATTGCAAATCATCCTTCACTACAATCAGAGTTAATCATTTTCCCTGAGTAATTATGCTTATTCCTTCAACTTCCCATTCCTGGTTCCTCATCTGACCATTCCTCAAGTAGATCTCCTTTTGACTCAGCACTTGGTCAAATTGTTCTCATTAGAGGCCTTTTTTAATTTCAAAATGGCTGCCGTCCCGCTTAACCTTAAACTGGCCTGCTGCGCCCCCAGGCCTTCATTTCCAAATCCATGAACAGTGAAGAATGAAAAAGGTCAACTGCCTCTTACAGAAATGGCACATCACCTCTACTGACATGGGGCTGTAACATGAGAAGCAGTGTGTAGACATTACTGAGTAGAAACAGCCTCTGTGGTCCCTCCTCTGTGCCGGGGGCTAAGAGTGCAAAATTTAGTAAACAAGTCATGTTTTCTCAATATCAAGTTCCACATTGTTTTAGTTTACTTAACATTTAAAAAAAATTTATTTCCACGAGTAAGACAGAGAGAGAGAAAAAAAGAACCCCTACAGGGTTTTGACCCTGCGATCCACTCCCAGTTTCAGCCAGCTGATCTCGGGAGCAAGCACACCTGGCATACTCAAGGAGGTCTCTATGTGCTAACGGTCAATCTGTCCATGTGAATCGGCCTTACAGACTGTTGTACTTTATTGCCGTACCCCTCTTGACCCCTATTTTATCTCACTCTCTTTTGTTTTTGTTTGTTTTTGCTATAGGGTTTATACTCACCAGAGGTGGAGGGAGTGAGAAATCACCTTCAAAAGAGAATGGCCACACTGCAATCCCTTCTCTAGACTCCTGTTGGGATTTTGGGCACAGACTCACACACGCTCAGCATGTCTTTTGAGCTATTGGATCTGGGACTCAGTTGTGCAGCTGGCCATGTGGGATCCAGTGCCTGAAAATCCATGCCACCTGCTGGCCCTCTATTTTATTTTAGTCTTTTTTTTTTTTTTTTTTTTAGAGGCTTTTATGAACAAAAGGGTTAGTTTCCTTTTTTCCGAGAGGTTTTTGCTACAGGGAGTGTGCACTTGCCAGAGAGACAGAGAGAGACAGAGACAGAAAGCGAGAAATCACTGCCCAGGGGAATGGCCACACCGCAATCCCTTCTCCTTCATTCTCCTCTCAGGATCTTGGACACACACGCACATGTGCCCGGCATGAGTTTAAGCCATCAGGTCTGGGACTCGAATTGCGGTCGACTACATGGGAGGTCAACGACATAGCCATTACACTAACTGCTGGCCCCCCTATTTTACTCTTAATGTTATGAAATGGAATTTTTAAACATAATTATTTATTTAATTTTATTCACTATTATTATTATTTTTTAATTTTACCAGAGAGAGAGAAAGAAAGGGAAAGTGAGAATGCATGCCGCCAGGTCTAGAACTTGAACTGTGGTCAGCCATGTGGGAGTTCAGTATCCCAATCACCATGCTACCTGCTGGCCCTGGAATTTGTTTTATCACTAATAATTTTGTTTCATATTTTAGGACTTTTTTTTCTTCTTTAATAAGAGTGGGAGAGAGAAACAAGCACCCGCAACAGGGTCTCATGCCACAATTCCTACATACATCCTCCCCTGGCCTTCCTGGTCAGTGAGGAGCAGGGGCCAGGGGAGCCCTTACATGTACAGCACATGTAAGTCAAAAGGGCACCCAAACTACATGGATCCAGCAACATGTAAGTAGTATGTACTTCTACGCCACCAAGCTGGCCCCTGGAGGATTTTTTTTACCTAAAGAAAAGTTGTTATTAAACTGATGTGTGTTACCACTAGTGATATGTTAAGCCAAGGAATTTCTCCCTCAAGAAGTTTGTGTACTGGTGGCCTTACCAGATGTGGAAGAAAAACTTTACGGTAGACCTGCATAATGTTTGTAATAGACAAAAACAAGATGCTATCAAGATTCAGTGCTAAGGCAACAGATTCAGCCTGGGAAAGGTCAGAGTGAACCTCTTAGCAGAGATGGTATCTGAGTTTTAAAGAATAAATAGGAATTGTTTATGGGAAAGAAGGAGATAACATTTAAAACTCTGGAGGCAAGAGAGAACATAACTCATTTAAGAGAAGTATACAATTACATGGGTGGAGAAAGACTTAGAGGTCAAAGGGATGAGAGATGGGAAAAGAAAGAGAAGGAGACAGAGAGAGATAGGGAGAGAGAATGCAGAATCACACAGATTCTGGATTCAAAAGGAAGAAACAAAGGGCTTTGTTGATCCTGCTTTTCATTATGATCATTATCTTGTTAAAAGTTTTCAAGGGGGCCAGCAGGTGGCATAATGGTTAAGGCATTGGACTCCCAAATGGCCCACCATGGTTCAAAAACTAGACCTGGCAGCTTGCTTTCTCATATTTTCTCACTTACTCTCTCTTGCTCTCTGGTCAAGTTTTTTTTTTTTTTAAATAAAAATGATGAATACAATTAAATAAAAAATAATTCTTTGAAAAAAGATTTCAAGGTATGTATGGAGAGATGACACATGCCTCCAGAAGGTCACAGACATGTGACAGAATTAAGTCACTGGCCTTAGAAGAAATATATTTCTCTATCCTAAGAATTAAATCCAAGATCCTTGTTCTAGGTCCAGATTCTCTTTGGCTTGGGATGACAGATTCAGTGGAGCAGGGCAGAGTGAGGGTGAGCTTGGTGGCTGGTGATGTACGGCTGACAGAGGAGGGAATTTCCTTATCCAAGTCATCTCACAAGAGCCAGAAATTCAAACCATGCTACACCTGGCAAAGCTGGGCTCCTGGAACAAAGGCCTGTTGTCTCTGTCAAGAAAAATGTGTAGACAATTGCAAAGACCAGTTTCTTGATTGATAGTGATGACCATGACAATGACTTTGTGTAGTATGGCCTGTACTGCCAGGTAAGAATCACACTCTCCACCACTCAAGGAGAGAAAGCCCTCCATCCCCTCCATCCCCTCTCCTAGACAATGACCTTGTTCTCCTTCCCCTTTCTACTATGCCTTCTTGAGCCACCTTCACCAAACCCTCCTTCCACTCTCTTGCTTCTTTTTCTGTTTTAAATGTAAATAAGAAGAAATTGTTGTTTTTTTAATTAATAGAGAGATTTTTGCTATAGGGCACATATGCTTACTGGAGAGACAGAAAGGCAGAAAGTGAGAAATCACTCCCAGAGGGGATGGCCACGCTGTAATCCCTTCCCCTATATCCTCCTCTCGGTATTTTGGGCATGCACACATGTGTATCCTGTGTGAGTTGCTTTTTTTTTTTTTTCTGGAAAGGTTTTTGCTATAGGGCATGTGCACTCACCAGAAAGACAAAGAGAGACAGAAAGTGAGAAATCATACCCTGGGGGGGGTTGGACATGCCGCAGTCCTTTCTCCTCCATTCTCCTCTCGGGATCTTGCGCACGCATGCACTCTGTGTTTTAAGCCGCCAGGTATGGGACTCTAACCCATCGACTATGTGGGAGTCCAGCAATGTAACCGTTATGCTGTCTGCTGGTCCCCAGAATAAATTATTTTAAGAGACAGAAGTGAGCTACACTCAGATTAGAGTAACAAGGGCAAGTGATGTAATGTGAACTGAGCCATGCCAGTTCGCACCCATGTTGCACACTTATACACGAACAGATGTTGCATGTGTTTCTTCCAGTGTGAGACCAAATGGCATGCCAGATTGCTAAAGCAGCCACACTATGTCCCTCCAACACTTCCCACGTGTGTTCAGACACCATTGTCCAGGCCCTTGTGCCTGAGTAACCAAACTACCAATGATGAAGGAAAGGGTGTGTCATTGGAAGGCTGTTCTCTGTGGAGCCTTCTGCAAGGGTATTATTTCTCAATATTCTAATTAAGCAAATGCTTAGAGAACTTTAAGCAGAGACCAAAAAAATGTGACTTTAATAGAGTTGTATAAAATTGTCTATTCAGGGAAAAAAATCTAGAAATACATTTTAATGTCACTATGTGTGTAAGTTTTCCATGTTATGTTTTAATATTGTGTTTAATCTGAATTATATTGAAGACATAAGGTGGTGGGATGAGGCAGCTTACCCAGGATTCAGGGACTCTAAAGGAGATAATTTTGTCCTGGCCCATCCATCCTCATCAACCTTCAACTGTCATGGTGCTCACAGGCTCCCTTTCTCACCCATATTCTAATCCACTGTCCACACTAACACCAATTTCACTTTCCTAAAGTATAATATATAGTAGAGCTCTTCTCCATAAAACCCACCAGCTCAGAGCTAATGCTCAGGCAGGTCACTTGACAGGAAGGACCACCTGTGTGCACTTTACCTTTCGTTACCTTCCCTCTGACACACCAATCTGTCCCTGCACCATCCAGATCGGTGCTTTCTGTCCCCTATCTCTCACGCCCCCTGATGAGAGTTGTAACCTTGCTTTTCTGAGCTCCTATATAACGTGTTGGGGACTGATGTTATCCAGTTCACACTGTCGTTGCTCATTGTGATGTACCTCTCCTTCCCCACAGATTGTTAGGAACTCAAGGTAAGGTCTATGTTCTCTTTATATTCCTGAACCTGGCAGGATACGTAGAATAGTGTTAACTTTCACTAAGTAAAAACAAGTAACAATCATGAAAACAAGGAAGGCAAGGAAAGAAGGAGAGAAGAAAGGAGGGAGGGAGAAAATATAATCTCATGATCCAGCAATGTTTAGAAAAACCACTTTATTGATATCTCTTCCTTTAGGAAATGCAGGAGATTTTGGCCAGGGGATGTGGAAAGAAAATGTTCACTACACTAAGATATATGAGTTTCTGGCTGCTGATGACACAAATGCCTCTGACTCTAGGGTGAGATTCCATCTGACACCAAATGGAAACAAGTCAGAATGCAAAAATAGAAGTGCAGTTAATGAAGCGCGAGGAAGCGGAGTCCTGCTCTCACAGCTTCTGTGTGATGGAAACTCTGCTAGTCATACACCACATTGTCTCCTGTCGCCTACCCAGACCTCCTGCTGCCTGCCCAACTGCCAGAGTGAACACTTGATCCCACAAGGTCAACTAAGGAAGATAGATGCAGGGTATCCCACAAGCCTTACTCTCTTGGAGACTTAAAGATCCCTTTTCACCCTACTCCCCAAGTACTTGGCTCTAACTTTTTTTTTTTTTTTTTCATATCTAGGACATCTAAGCATGGGACAGCAGAACTTACACAATTGCACATTTCAGTTGACTGGAACTGAATCAACCTTTTTGCTAAATAACATGGAATCCAGACAGCCATTCTTCGGGCATTTCATGTAAACTGCCCTACAATGTTGTCTTTTTTGTTCTAAAACAAAAGTTTCATTGTTCGCTGAAAGTAGCAGCAGCATGGAAATTTGTCACAATGGAGAAACTGGGGTATTTAGAATGTTGTTAAATTCCACAGGAAGCCAGCGCCCGTCAATGGCTTCACTTACTCTGTCATTCAGGATAGATTCGATATGCTCTGGAAGCCCCAAATGTCTCAAATCTTAGTGACTTAAGCAGGAAGGTTACATTTGTTTTTATATTTATTTATTTGTTTATAAGAGTGGGAAAGAGAGAGCGAGTGAGAGAGAGAGAGAGAAACAGGGAGAAACACTCCCAACAGGGTCGATTGCCACAACCAAAAGGGAGTCATTTAGACCCTGGATCTACCACTTTTGAGCTCTTTAATCTTGGAGAATGCCCTTCAGCTCTCTGAGCTCCTGAAAATATCAATTAAAAAATATACTAAATTGGGGACCAGCTGTTAGAGTAATGGCTATCTCCCTGGACTCCCACGTAGTCGACCGCAGTTCGAGTCCCAGACCTGGTGGCTTAAACTCATGCCGGGCGCGTGTGCATGCATGCCCAAGATACCAAGAGGCAAATGGAGGATAAGGGATTGTGGCGTGGCCATCCCCCCGGGGGGTGAATTCTCCCTTTCTATCTCTCTGTCTTTCTCTGTCTGTCTGGCGAGAGCATGTGCCCTATAGCAAAAACCTCTTCAAAACAAAAAATATATATATACTAAATTGGGATCATCAGGTGGCGTGGTGGTTAGGGTGTTGGATTCCCACATAGCCGACATGGTTCAAATCCTGGATCTGGTGGCTTGCTTTCTCACTTTCCTTCTTTCTCTCTCTCATGAGCACATGTGCCCTGTAGAAAATTAAAATAATAATAATAATAATAAATGAAATTTAAATAAGTAATTCTTTTAAAAATTGCACTAAGTCTATTACCTCAAATATTTATCTGTTTTGTGGTGTTAACATTTAACATCTCTTTCAGGCATATTTGTTTTCTGATTTGATCATTATACAATGTATACACATATTATAACATCACACTGTACCCAGTAAATATGCACAAGTATTGTGTAGCAATTATAAATAAAATAAAACTTTAAAATATGCTGTATATATTTTTGATAATGTGTATGGTAATATCTTTGGTCTAATATATAGTGTATTTATGCTGGGGAAATCCCATTTATATGGAGTAAAAATGTTCAGTGATTGAATGCAAAAAAAAATTAGAAAATAAAGGAAGTTTTAAAAAATGTTACCTTCTACTGACCTCTTAAAATTGTCGTGAAAATCCAGTTAATGAGACTAGGGTTGTTTAGTGAACTCTAGGAGGCTATTCAAATGAGTGGTCATTACTTAATCTCTGTTCCCTATTTCCTTTGCATATTTATATCCAAACTATAAACCTACCAAGTCTGATTTTCTCCCAAGTCCCCTAAGAGAAGTGGGTGGGACTTCCAGTCTTCTCTAGTAGTTTTTCTTCGAAACTACCATTTTTTGACCAGCTGGCCTGGCCAGTCCTAACTCTAGGATGTGTCAATGCAGATAATGTGATACCCACATAGCACATATTGTTGTTTTTGCACTTAGATAAAACCAAAATCAAAAACATAAGTGAAAATTTTCTAGGTGACACAGTCATAGAATGCAAGGTTGGAAATCAGACTCAGACTTTCTGTCTCTAAAGCATTTGTTGTCTCCAGACACCTTGCAAGGATTCTTCCTGTTGCTGTCTGCATCTCCCCCATGCAGAGCTTCATCTAAAATGATGGAGATACTCAGAAAATGTCTGATAATTGAACATAATTGATCTTCACCGAAGAAATTTAGTCAGGGGTCTTCAGAAAAGGAAAAAAAAATCTTACAGTGTTAGCAGCTCATCTCGTAGAGGGATTTTTAGAAGACCAGAAAGCAAATGTTTCACTTCCCTTTACCTCTACATGCATGCCTCTCTACTGCAGCTCATCTCGCAGAGGGATTTTTAGAAGACCAGAAAGCAAATGTTTCACTTCCCTTTACCTCTACATGCATGCCTCTCTACTGGTTTCTGTCTCCCCTCATCCATTCAGGAATCTTGCTTCATTAGTCAGTGTTAATACACCTTTCTCCTCTGAGATTTGAACCTTTGAACTCAGAGAAATGTACCAATCTGGTGGCACTTCCTCTAGTTACCCTGAAGGGCTGATGTAGCATTGTAAGTGTAAAGCACGTGGCCCACGTCCTGGCGCTTTGCAAACAATAAAGAGAAGGCCATATTATAGTTGTTGACCTACTCTGCTTTCTGTTGGGTTGCCTTTCACTTCATGATGACATCAGGATGCAAAGACCAGACGGCACAGAAATCAGAATGATTTGTCTAACTTCTCTGATGAGGATCAAAGTCACAGACTGACAGGGAGAGAGAGAGTGAGAAAAAGGGTGGAAGCAGATCCCGAGTCCTGTGCATGTGGGTTCACACAGTGAGAAGAGGGGGCATCCTCTTTCTAATTGACTCACAGGCAAAGAGCAGAGGGACCTAAAGGGTGGATTTTGTTGTTTTTTTTTTTTTTTTTTTTTTTTTTTTTTTAGTTTTTTTCTATAGGGCGCAGGCACCTGCCAGACAGACAGAGACAGAAAGCGAGAAATCATCCCCCAGGGGGGATGGCCACGCTGCAATCCCTTCTCCTCCAGTCTCCTCTAGGGATCTTGGGCTCTCATTCACACATACCCAGCATGAGTTTTAAGCCACCGGGTCCAGGATGCAAACTGCGGTCAACTACATGGGAGTCCAGCTACATAGCCCTTATGCTAACTGCTGGTCCCTGTCTTATTTTACAAGGTAACACATGACAACTTGGCCTAATGTTAGATACTCCTACTCTTGCTGTGTACTTAGGAGAAAGGGGATGGCAGACAGTGAAATAGCTCCCCAAGGGACTTTAGTACCATCTCAATCCCAGTACTTTAGCACCCAATCTTTAGTACTTCAGCACCCAACCCAACCCATAGTACTTCACCACCTAACCCATAGTACTTCAGAACCTATCCCAACCCATAGTACTTTACCACCCAACCAACCCATAGTACTTCAGCACCCAGCCCAACCCATAGTACTTCAGCACCCAACCCAACCCATAGTACTTCAGCACCCAGCCCTACTACTTCAGCACCCAGCCCAACCCATAGTACTTCAGCACCCAGCCCAACCACATGCACCAGCACCCTCCTCAGTACTATGGCCATCTTTCCAATGTTTCAGCATCTTCTCCTCATACTTCTGAGAGTATGCAAAAGTAGAGGAAGATTCTTCTTTTATCATCAACCAAGATAAGAATATGAGAAGAGAAATAAAATAGTTCATGTTAAAACAAAGAAAAGTTTTATTTCTGACGCAGGA
>NW_006159829.1:6392388-6428865 GCF_000334495.1 Tupaia belangeri chinensis | reverse complement strand
GGCAATGAAAAATACCAGGTGCACAGTACATGTCCAATAAATTGTAGCTATTATTATCTGTTTCAACCTCACATCCCAGTGATTTATGTCTCTTATCTCCCCAGCTTGACTTTAAGTGCCTGACAGCAGGATGCATATCTGATTTACTTTTTATTGCCTATGGGGCTTAGCACATGGAAGCAGCTAAGTAAATATTTGGGCAATATGTGATGTGTGTGTGTGTGTGTGTGTGTGTGTGTGTGTGCATGTGTGTGTGTGTCTGTGTTTCCTGTGTGTGTGTCTGTGTTTCCTGTGTGTGTGTGTGTGTGCGTGTGTGTGTCTGTGTTTCGTGTGTGTGTGTCTGTGTTTCCTGTGTGTGTGTCTGTGTTTCCTGTGTGTGTGTGTGTGTGCGTGTGTGTGTCTGTGTTTCCTGTGTGTGTGTGTGTGTGTGTGCGCATGTTTCCTTATCTACTAGGTACCAATGGTAGGCATGGGCACATTCAGAATGATGGGCTTAGGAGCGGGTTTTAAAATAACTGGAAATTCTGAGATCTAAGATTTATTTGTCACTGAAAGTTTGTCTCAGATAAGATTTATTGAGCAAGTGTATATGTTAAATGCTATGTTAAAGACTGTATGTGATATTTTCAGTTAGAAAATCTCTACAAAGGAGATGTCATGACCACCGTCTTATAGATAAGTGAACTGAAGTTTATACAGGTGAAATAATTTGTACAAGGTCATGTACATGATGCTGAACTGAGCTGAGATAGCGAGTCCAAGCATATGTATTTTCTAGAAAAGACTAGGAGATTGACAAGTGCAAGAACTTGTCTTTTTAAAACTTATTTACTTACTTCCTCTCAGAGAGAGAGAGAAAGAGCAAGCACCCCGAAAGGGTTTCTACACCATGGTCCACTTGCAACTTCAGACAGCCTCAATCATGTGGGTCAGTCTTACGAAGCATCTTATTTTACTGCTGTAACACTATCTGGCCTCAAATATAAGGGATTTTCTCACCCATTATTTATTCCAATTACAAAGAAAGTGGAGAGCCAGTAGGTGGCATGGAGGTTATAGTGCTGGATCCCACATAACTGGCTGTGCAGTTTAAGTTCCAGACCTGGCTGCTTGAGAGTCATGCCAGGTGCATGTGTGTGCATGCCCAAAATCCCAAAAGGAGACTGGAGGACAAGGGACTGTGACATGACTATCCCCGAGGGGTGATTTCTCATTCTTTCTCTCTGTATCTCTTTTTCTCTTTGGGGAGTGCACACATACTATAACAAACAAAAAACAAAGTGGATACTCAAATATGCCATGCCAAATACTACTTTCTATGAAAAGTAGAGTTTTGTAATTTTCCTGAAATATTTTTTATAGGTCAGGACTGCTTTACTAATTAGTATGATAAATGTAGGCAGTGTAAGACTTTTATATAATCATACTGTTTGAAATGGAGGAGCACTGGCCTACGTCCAGAAAACTAAGATTTGAGAGCTACACTACAATGGCATGCAGTATGTGCTGTAACATGCCGGTAGAAAGACTTGATGATGGTGTTCCCCAGCAGGTCCCATTAACCACAGTTGCTGCATGTTCTGGGTTCCATCATCTGCATGTGCTCCTGTCCAACACAGGAGAGCATCTTCTTGAGCCAGCTCCTGATTCCGTTTCTCCTCTCTACACCCAGTCACAGTTTGTTCCTCCATCTCCACTCACTGCGTCCTGACTCACTGTGCTGGTGGATATAGGATATGCTCCTTAGGCACTTACGGTTTCCTTAGGGGATTTAAAGAGAACTCACAAGAAATGGAGGCACAATATGTGGCCGCTGTGAGAGGCTAAATTGTGGAAAGCCAATATAAGTGACCTGGCAAGGCTGTGACCTGGGAGTCAAGGCTATAGTCTTTAAGGAGACCCAGACATAACCTTCACCTTGCTCTGCTTAGGTGACCAGGGCAATTTACTGAAGTGCCTGCTTTCTCATCTGCATGATGGGTATACTATATCTAATGAGTGAAGTGCTTATTATAAGGTAAGATCCTTGTACAACTTTCTAACTCAGAGTCTGCATCAAAGTAGGCAGTGGTGAAGATATAAAGGTTTCTCACTTCTCTGTCTCCTGCTTCCATTTTTATTTTTGGGAAAAAAGTCAGTAGTCAAAAACATTTCTTGAATGAGAAGCTGGAAAGTAGGAGGTTGGAAGAGGCAGAGGACATTCAAGATTCAATGATAAAAAGTTGGGGAGCACCTAGCCAGCTTATGAACACTAGCAGTTTATTCATGGCCACCTGTAATCTACTTCAGAAGCAATTAAATTTTTTGAACTATGTCCTCATTCACTTAAATATGCATACGGTATACTGTGTGCCTTTCTTGATCTAATAACTAGTCTCACGGTCTCAAGCCTAGTAAATATTTGAATATGTGACTCATCCAGTTTTGGTTCCTAGGGAACTGTGAGAAGTGGATAGAGAAAGGAGCATTTTCTTTATCAGTTAGCTCTCAGAGATGACGTGGATGTATCCAGGTAACCAAAATAAAGCCTTAAGGCAGGAAAGTGAGAGCAGGACGCACTTCAGTCCTGAAGAAGAGCTGCTGAGCTGACTGGGAACTGCAGGTGCAATTCTTGTCCCTGATCCTCAGTAAAGAGATTGCTTTATCAACAGAGGGAGGTTATTTTGAAACTGATATGAAATCAACAAAAATCAGATTGGATGTGGAGTGTGTATTTCTTTTAAAAAACAATTTTATTGAAGTATAATTGATAAAGAACTGTGCATATTTAATGTGTACGATCTGATTAATTTGAACATATGCAAATACTCACAATACCATCCCCACAACCTAAGAAACAGACATATTTCACACATACCAAAGTTTCCTTGTGGCCCTTTGTTTTGTGTTCATCTTTGGGACAAGAATATTTAACATGAGATTTACCCTCTTAACCCATTTTGAAGGGCATGATACCATATTAACTATAGGCACTATACTATGTAGCAGGTCTCTAGAACTTATTCATATAGCATGACTCAAGCTTTATACCCACTGAATAACAACTTCCTGATTACTATGCCCTCCTTGCCCCTGGTAACCACTACTGATGTCTCTGCTTCTACATAGCTGATTGTTGTAGATATCTTGTGTGGGTGAGAGCATACGATGTCTGTCCTTCTGTGACTTACTCATCCCACTTGGCATGGTGTCCTCCGAGTTCATCCATGTCGCTGCGAAGTCAGGACTTCCTTCTTTCCTTCTTTCTCTCCCTGCACCAGGTTTTTGCCATAGGGCGCATGACCTCTCCAAAGAGAGACAGGGACAGAGAAAGAAAGAGAGTATGAGAAATTACTCCCAGAAGGGAAGGCCATGTCACAGTCCCTTCTCCCCTATCTTCCTCTTGGAATTATGGGCATGCACGCACATGAACCCAGCGTGATTTTCAAGCCAGTGGGTCCAGGACTCAAATTGCTGTCAGCCCATGTGGAAATCCAGTGCCTTAACCACCATCCAATCTGCTGGCCCTAACTTCTTTCTTAAGGCAAAATATATGTGTTTGAGTGTGTAAAATATGAGCACATAGCTCTGTGTGTGTTTTTGTGTACTGTCACACACCAATATACAATTGCCACTATATTATTTTGCCAAGTAAGAACATTCAACATAAGCCAAAAATAAAACAACTCTCATATAATATCAATGCTATTTCAGAAACATAAAGGTTATCTTCAGTCATAAAAGTGAAATCCATGCTTTGAATATAATACCAAGAAAAACACGAATATTTAGATTTCTGAGACTATCTGCACTATCCTTACGTTGCCCATTTGACTGGTCTGGCAAAGCTGTCACCACACACTGGCCAGGCTGAGGAAGCCTCTCAGCTCTATGGTAGGACTCTGAGCAGTGTCTACTCTCTTGAGTTCTATCTCCTCTCTCGCAGTGTGCTTCCCTTTCCACAGCTGATGGCTTTCTAGCAGTTCAGTTATGACCACATTGCCCCTCTCCACAGGGGTTAAGTCTGCTGCACAATAAAGGGGGATTTCTTGAATACAGGGACTATGAGTTCCTATCCCTGGTCTGTGCACTTGTCTTGTCATGGAATTTAGAACAGAGTAGATATTTTATTATCATGTGAGTAAATGAATAAAATAGGTATAACCAAAATCACATGCTAAGCTAATTTGACTTAGTTAAGCCTTTAATAACTTATCTATATCTGATTTATAATTTTCTTATCAAATATGATCATATTTTATTTTAATTAACCTTTTTAGTTTATTAAGAAGCCTTATTTAAATTTTAGTAAAATTTAATAAACTTAGGCATTTTAATAAACTCTATTAAGATCTGCCCTTCAACTTGCTAATGCTGATATCTTTGGCTTTTCTACTATGTAATATTTAATCAGAAGAAAAACTTAGTCCGTAGGAATTAGTTTCTTATGAAAATACCTGTGATAAAGGATAAAGATTAATCAAGACAAACAGGAACTTAGAATTTGTATTGAAGCTTAAATGTGAACTTGTTAATATCCTGGTCCTACAGTTTATGCTTGTCAGATTTTGGACTTTAGCAAATCTATTTCAGCTTCGTTTGACCACATTTCAATTGAATTGATTTAGTCAAAATTTCAGGAAGCTTTGGTTAGAGAGGAAGTTGTGCAACTGCACTTGGGGCTTATTTTTCAGAATATGAGCGCTTTTTGGTTGGCGTTTGTCAGCATTAATGAATCAACAGAGCTGAGTACGAGATTGGCTAATTCTGAAGCCTTTAGAAAAACAGTGTTTTAGGGAACTAAAGCACCTGTCCCAGGAGTAAAAGGTGATAAATGGATTTGCAGATACTGGTTTTCTTGCTACTGCCTGTTCTCCCTTAGCAAGAAAGAAAGAAAGAAAGAGAACAAAAAATAGACAGGCATGAAGAACAAGAACTATCCAAACAGAGACTTATACTAGCGTGTTCCTGTGTACAACTGAGCAATTAGAGAATCCAAACTAGCCACAGCAGTAGAAAACTGGTGTTGTACATTTTTTTTTCTTTTTTTTTTTTTTAAAGAGGTTTATGCTTTAGAGCACGTGCACTTGCCAGGGAGAAAGAGATAGAGTCAGGAACAGTGAGAGAGAAAGTGACAAATCACCCCCCACGGGGGATGGCCACACCACAATCCCCTCTCCTCCCAGGATCTTGGGCACTCATGCTCATGAGCTCAGCATGAGTTACAAGCTACCAGGTCTGAAATTCGAACCACAGTTGGCCATATGGGATTCCAGAAATGTAATTGCTATGCCATTTGCTAGCCCCTGCTATTGCACGCTTTATAAAAACACTCCTGCAATGGAAATTGATAAGAAGTCCACATAACAATGTCAATTGGATACCAATTTCTTTCTGTGAATAAAAAGTAGTAATAATACTGTTTTGTTCATCATAATCTCCAGGGCTTAACCCCAGTAACGTGGATAGTTTTCATTTGGAAGAATGGGGTAAACCTTCTGATGAGCCAGCCTCAGGGTGCTATCCCTTGGAATGGGATGGAGAAAGTGCAGTGTATTCCTAGGCAGTTGGAGACTGGCACAGTTATAGAAACAATAGGAATGTGGGACCGAGGGATGCCTCAGGGCAGAGCAAAGAAAGAATACAAGGCCTCAGGTTCCTGGAGGTGTGTGGAAGGTAGGACACAGGATAAAAAGACAAACTAAGAGATGAGAGCGTTAGAGAAAATGAATTATAAAATAAACAAGGGAGATCATTTTCACTGGGCTTGATGGCTTGAATTGGGAGCTGCTTAGTCATACATAGGCCGAGTCTTATGTCTGCCGTGACCTCCCTAAGTATATCTTCGTGACTTGAATCAAACCCGAAGAAGCAGAGAGAAAAATGATAAAAACTTGATTTGCTAACTAGATATGCTGCAAAAACAATAATGTTTTGATTTAAAAAACAGTTTTCCCACATAATGGATGAGGAAAATAAGACCAAGATCATCTCATTCAATGTCTCACAGTGAACCAGTTTTTCAGCTGTGATCAGAACCCATCTCCTTCTGATTCAAAAACCTCTTCCTACGTACCACGTGATCTCCGTAGATTAGGAAGGCGGCATGGATCAGGGATGACGCAGGATGAACAGACAATTGGAGGGAAGAGGAGGCAGAGGGAGATCAAGACTGCAGCTTAGGAAAACTGGGTATGTTGGGGCGTGTGGCGCAGTGGTGTGGGAGGTTTACAGAGCTTCCATTCCAGTTTCTGAGGAGTGGTAACTTGGCCATGAGTCTGTGATTTGAATTTAAAAGGGAAAATGGAAAATAATCTCAGCTTCTGGAAAACATAATCTACTCTCCAGGGACTGAGTTTAATTTTTCAAACCTTGAGGGACTCAGTAGGGCCCTGGGAGTTGACCCCACAGTTAGTAGTGAGTAGAATCAAAGTGGGAACCTGGGATTTGGGGTTAGGCTAGTTTGAGCTCAATTCTTGGCTCTGCTATTATTACTTAAGGGAAACTGAATACATTTGCACATCTCATGAACTTTAGTTGTGAAATAAATAAATTAGGAATAATTTCTTTCTCAAAGGATAATTGTGACAATTCACTTAGATAATATATATTAATGAACTTGTGCAATGCCTGTGGCAATGCAAGTTCTCAATATGTTAATTTCCCACTTCTTTTAGCAAAGTGATGTGATTCTAACTCTAAAGCACGTCACTCCATACTCACACCTTCCACAGTACCTCGTGCAGTATTCAGATGCCACATCTTTGTCTGATAGGGTATTTACAGGGCTTTCCACGATCTGGATCTTGAAAAAGTTGGCAAGTAGGCAAAGACTGATGTCAGTATAACAGAATGCCTTTCTTTTTTTTAGAAAAACACAGGATTTTATTATTCCCATCACAATTTTTTTAGTGTTTTCAATTTAAATTTATTTATTTACACTCATTCACTATACATCAATACAGCATACAAAATGAAATTTCCCATCCATAATACACTGTATATTGGCTCAGTCAAGCACATCAACATACCTGTTATCGTCAATAAATAATTCCCCATTTCTTGTTTCCTGTATATTTTGCTTTTTTTTTTTTGCCATCCTTGATACCCTATCTCTTACCCCCTGTCGTGCCCAGCCACTATGCGTATATTCTGTATGGGAAACCACATTTTGTATGCTGTGACGATGCTTAGAGGATGAATGTAAATTAATTACTTGATTTTTTAAAAAGTTTCAGCAGAATGCCTTTGTTAATATATTTTTTTTTCTTTCAAAGCTATCCTTTCTAACCAACTCATCAACCAAACCATGGAGTAATTTATCTTAGGCTCTGTCTAAACTTACACCTAATTAAAACTACTAGAAAGACAGGATTTACTACCAGTTCTACATACCTTGATTTTTATTGTTAGCTCAAACAATAGTTGTTATTGTTATGATATTATCATGTTCTTCATCCTTACTTACTTCCATCAAAAGAAAGGCTCTGTGTACTGCTAAACACTTTGAACTATTGTCCAATAAAAGCCAGTTCTGGTTACACTGTGGTAATACAATGATCCATGAGACTGAAGTCACATGGGAAGGTCCTCGGTTTGCATCTTGAGGTCTCCCTGTACTTGCCAGGTGCATCAGCCCGTGCCCTTAATCCTGGCTCGCTGAGGCTGGGTAGATTGGAGCATGAAGACTCTGCTGGGGACACCTGTCTCTCCCTAGTTCATAAAAGATAAATAAATAAAATTTAAAAATCCAACAAATTAGAGAAATTTATTGTGGGAAATGGACATAACACTTTTAAGCATCCTTATGAGTACATCCTTATAGTTACAACAAAATGTTAACCCCTGTCTGAACAAAGGGATTTTCTTTCTGTGCTACTTTCTGTACTGTTCCTTGGCCTGAGCTGAGAAACCTTTGAAATGAGAGTTGAGTGTATCTGTGACAATGCTTCATATATCCTACTCCAATGAAAAGAATACATTTCCTATTTCTTTTTGTTGTTGTTGTTGTTGTTGTAGAGGCTTTTGCTTTAGGATGTGTGTAGTCACCAGAGAAAGACAGGGACAGTGAGAGGAAAAGTGAGAAATCGCCCCCCAGGGAGGATATTCACGTCACAATTTCTTCTCCTCCATTCTCCTCCCAGGGTCTTGAGCTTGCGCGCATATGTTCCAGGCCATGTGGGAGTATAGCCATGTAACTGCTACACTGTCTGCTTGCCCCCACATTTTTATTTTTATTTCAAATGGGGTCACTAATATCTTCCATGCTTCTGTAAATTAATATCAAATAACACGTGTGATAGCACTATGTGTAATTGGACATGTTAAATACTTATAAGAAATAAGCTCTTCATATTTAAAGAATCATTTTCATTTAACTTTATTATTATTATTATTATTATTATTATTATTATTATTATTTTAATTTGACCATAGAGAGAGAGGAAAAGTGAAAAAGCAAGCCACCAGAACCAGGACTAGAACTTCCATCAGCCATGCTGGAATCTAGTGCCCTTAACCACCACATCACCTGCCAGCTCCAAAATGGGCTCTATTTTTATGGTGCTATTACTCTTCCTTTTGCCTCACTTAGACTTTGTGAGTATCTGATTAACAATGGCTTCCTTGAGCATCTGTTGGGGGATAAAGAGAGGTTAGGTATCATTCGATACCGAGTTAATCTTACCATTATTTGATTAACTAGCAATTTGATTCAGCATTAGGAGCCTCAAGAATATTGACTAGATATTGAAAAGGGTGAGAATTCTTTGCGGGAACTTATCATAACCTCAAGGGCCAAATTCATTCATTTGTAAAAGCATATGGAGTATATATATTATTTTTAGAAAACAACTGAAATAGTCTTTCTGAGAAATGGGTAAGTACAAAATACAGAAGGCTAAAACATTGTGGAAGGTGTGGGTTATATTATACCCCATTCCATAATCTTGAAAATCCATGGTAGCTTTTCTTCACTAATTGTCCCAAACATATTGAGCTTCTATTATGTTCTAGTTGCTGTGTATTAGTTTTTTATGTTTCTATATCATGGCACTGGTTTGGTTTAAATCTGAATTCTCACCTTGGCTTGCCATTCTGAGTTTGGACGGTGATGACATCTTCTGTGCAGAATTGACTAGTTCTCAGTGAGAGTGTAGGCTCTGGGGTTGTCCTGAGCTGATCGGGAAGTACTCAGGGTGGCCGGATGATTGATGTGTTGTATAAATAGAATGCTGGAAACACAATGTGGGAATAGGAAGAGCCAAATGTCAATAATAATAATGAAAAAAAGCTCTGAAAATCACCATTTAAATGTATGCAAATTGCTTAATTAATTGACCTCATTTGTGCTTGCAGATATCCTTTGCCTTCCCCTCTGAGAATTGGTTATTTTTCATTGTGCTGTAAAACAATATTCCAAGGCTAATTAAACCCTTTCAAGCTATAGGTTAATATTTGATTCATATGTAAACAAATTTATAAACATTAATCAAATCCAAATTGCTCATTTTATAAATACTGTTTTATTCATTTTCAGCTAATAGATGTGTTCTCTGCATTTATTCAGTGTTGATCTTGAAGAGCTCACGTTTGGGGAGATGATAGTTATTTAAAAAGCAACCTAGCGTTTACTTTCAAATCGATTACAACTTTGCCTTGATCCCAATTGTTTGTTTCTACAAGGATTTAGCATAAAAGCTTCATCTGGAATGTTGGTAGGGTGTACAAAATATACTAATATAGTTATCAGAGGATTGTTTTATCCCAGAGCATTTGCATTTAAAAAGATGCCAAAAGGAAGACTCGCTGTCTATTTAGGCTAGACTCATGGAAAATAAAATTTTAGTGGAGTTAACACAATCTCAGATTTAACCTCAGCCCAGCAAATTATTCATTTGTCCATTCATTAATTAAGTGGCTAATTAATGTGTTTATATATTATTGTTTACCCATGTATGCACATAAATATTAATTCACTCAATAAACATCTGCTACTCATTTGCATCAAAATATAAAAAATGCTTGAGTCTCTGCAAATTCCTATACTCCATCATAGATCCACTGAATTTGATACAGCTACTTGTTTAATAAACTCCCAGAATAGTTATTATGTGAATCAAAATGTAATAACTTCTGTCTTACATAAAAGTAACTAATGCACAAGCTTTGTGTCAGACACTGAAAGAAGTATTGGGCACTGGGGGTGCAACTGTGAACAAGGCAGGCACTTCATTCTTTAAGACATTAGTAATTATAATTAAATAAGTTAGTGCCCTGAGAGGGGATGTACAAGGTGTTATGGGACTATGTCACCTGAGATAGTAAAGGGTCAGGAAAGGCCTCTGAGGATATGTCCTGTGTAAGCATGGCCTGAAGACCGAATGTGATTGAGCCATATGGGAAAAGGATTAACCAGCTTACGTGTCTCTGTGCTGTTGTGTTGGGAGTGGGGTGAGTAATGGGAATCAAAAATGATGTGAACCTGAAAGTTTATTAGTATAAAAGACTGACAAAATGAGAAAAAAATTAAATTATGGCTGTAAGTGCTAAGACATGATTAATTGAGTATGTCTCAGGATCAAAGTATGGAACTGATTTACCCCTGGGGGACCCTAGGAAAGACACTTAATCTCTCTGTATTTTTTTTCTCTCTTCTTTCTTTCCTTTCTTCCTTTTTCTTTCTCTTTCTTCCTTCCTTTCTTCTTTCTTTCTCTTTTTATCTCTCTCTCTTTCTTTCTCTCCCTTCCTTTCTTCCTTTTCTTTCCCTCCCTCCCCCCTTCCTTCCTTTCTTCTTTATTTTTTCTCTTCTTTATTTTTCTTTTTCTTTCTTTCTCCTTCCCTTCTTTCAGGTTTTTGCCATGGGTTGCATGTGCACTTGCTGGAGAGAGACAGGAGGAGACAGTACAAGGAAAAGAAGTGAGAAATCATTTCCTAGAAGGATGGCCACACCACAATCCCTTATTCTCCATTCTCCTGAGATTTTGGGCACACATGCACATATGCTCAGTATGATTTTTGAGCTGCCAGGTCTGGGACCTGAATTGTGGTTGGCCATGTGGAAGTCTAGTGCCTTAACCACTCTGCTGCCTATTGATCTCAGTTTTCTTATTTTTAAATGAAGGTACAATTCCTCTCTCAACATCATTTCGTATAACAAATACTAGATGAGCACAGAAGAAGCTCGTTGTCTTTGGGGAAGACTTCATAGAGGGGTCTAGAAAATGCATGATAATACCTTCTTCCCTAGGAACCTACTGACCTTTTAATCATATTTAATTAAGTCTTTGGGAATCTCAATTATCTTTCACTGCTTTTTTCCCAGAGAAACAAAACTAATGGAAGATCTTATATATTTATTTATTGAGAGGAATTGGCTTATGTGATTAAGGAAGCTAAGCCCCATGATCTTCCATCTGCAACCTGAAGAACCCATAAAGCCAGTGGTATAAATCATTCTGAGTTTGAAGGCCTGGGAACCAGAGGAGCCCATGAGGGCCTACACTCCTAAAAGATGGAGCCATGGAAGCAATGGGGAGCCGTTTAGATGCCCTTGGCAGAGCCACTGAAGCAGAAGCTCCTTGGTGACTTGGACTTGGGGGCACCATTGCCTGCAAGTAGAACAAGGAGAAGAAAATGTTAGGTACATGTGGTTGCCAAGGTCTATCCCTGAAAGTACATGTGAAACGTCTCCAGGGGAACCCCAGAAATGAAGAGAAATGAAAGACTTTTGTGTAAGGGTAGATTCATTAAAATTTAATTTACTGATCATCATTGTGACCCTGACTTTATTAGCAGCCTGCCTGCCATGGTCTGGGGACGTAGGTAAGGGTACTTTGTGTCGTAACAATTTTAGGCACTGTGGGAGTGGTGGGAGTGGTTTTTAATTTAAACATCTTCCCTGAATCTGCATGCTTTGTCACTTAGCATTATGAGAACCTGAAAGAGTCAATGGTCAATGTATTTCAACAAATATATATATTTTTAAGAGTCAATGCATTTTAGCACTGAACATAGAGATCTTTAAATGAACATTTGGTCATGATTTTGTCCCAAGTTATTTCAAAAGATTGAACAAAATGTTAACTTCAGAATCATTTTGTAAAGTCACAGATAATTTCTTAGCTTGCGCTTGCATTTGTACATCACTGCAGCTTCCACTCCTCCCCACTGCCTCCTTTTTTCCTCCATTTTCTCTTCTTGGTTCAGTCTCTTTTAACCTTCTTTCTCATTGGGACTTGAGGGGACATCTCAGAGAACATCCACTGAAGGTTTTTTTTTTTTTTTTCCACTGAAGGTTTGAAGAAGGAGAGAATATTTGCTACTGGGGCTGGCAGGTGGTGTGGTGGTTAATGGTGCTGGACTCTCACGTGGCTGACTGTAGTTCGAGTCTCGGACCTGGCAGCTTGCTTTCTCACTCTCTCTCTACCCCTCTCTGGTTAAATTAAAATCAAATAAATGAATAAAGTTAAATAAAATAATTGTTTAAAAAACAAGGACATCTGCTGCTGAGACAGACTTGCTTCCCTGTCTGAAAAGGGTTCAGTTCTGTTCCCTTATTTTGCAAGTTAAGAGAGACAAGAAACTTGGCCAACTATGCTTCCTGGATGAAGCCAATTATCAAGATTTTTAAAACCTTAGCTTTTGACCTGGACATATTTCAGTGTGTCAATAAGTAATAAATGTTCATTTTTTTTGGGGGGGGGGGAAGTGTCAAACAGTAGGGAAAAAGGAGAAAGGAAACCCATAATCTCTATGTCAGAAGAGCTTGAAAGTAACAGAGTAAATGTTGGGAAGACAGACACCATAACACAGGGGAGAGAACTCAGATGTATATGTGAGCATGTGAATGTGCATTATCTTCATGTGTGCACATACACATTTTTTCTCTTTGTTTCTCTGTGCATGTACTACATGCATGCTCATTTTCACTGAGCCTGTATGGGTGGTCACACATGTGAGAGATTGCACTTGTATAAGTTTACACATCTGTATGTGTGCATATCTTCATGTGTGCATACATGAATTTCTCTTTGTGTTTCTTTATGTGTAGACACAGATGCATGCATATGTTTCTATATTTTTATGCACATATGAGCAATTGCACTTATCTGAGTGTACATGTGTGTATTTTTACAGAGTGCTTTCAGGAACTGCTGAATGTGTACTGAGAACTCACAACTCTAAGTTGCATTTTGAGGTAGGAGAGGACACTTACAAATATTGTTTTTTAAAAGGTGTTATTAAAGTATAACATATATCTATAAGAATGAGCAAATAATCCAATTTTCAATGATTAAATATATCATGAAACTAATGCCAAAATCAAGAAAAAACATTCCAGGACCAGCAGTTAGTGTAATGGCTATGTCACTGGACTCCCACATAGTCAACTGCGGTTCACGTCCCGGACCCGGTGGCTTAAACTCTCGCCGGGGACGTGTGCGTGCATGCCCAAGATCCTGAAAGGAGAATGGAGGAGAAGGGATTGCATCGTGGCCATCCTCCCTGGGGGGTGATTTCTCACTTTTTGTCTCTCTCTCTCTGTCTGTTTGGTGAGCACACGCGTCCTATAGCAAAAACCTCTCCAAAAAAAAAAAAAAAAAAGAAAAAACATCTCATCATTGTGTAGTATTCTATTGTGTGAATATATCAGATATATCAGAATTTATTCACCCTTCTGCTGCTAGACATGTGAGTGGTTTACAGTTTTTGCCTAGTGTGAATAGTGTTGTCATGGGTGTTTCTGTACATTGTTTTGATGGATGAATGCATGCATCTGCTGGGTATAAGTCTAGGAATAGAATTGCTGGATCACAGTGTGTGTTTGTCCATCCTTATAGGAATGGCCTGGCAGTTCACCAATATATCATACCCAAATATATTTCCACCAAGAATGTATGAGTTCCAGTTTCATGACATAGTAACTGTCTTGTTAAAGCCTGTAGATTTAGCATAGTGGAAGTTGACAGGTGAGTCTCTAGCTTTAATTAAAGCCCTGCCTCCAATACTCATTTGCTATGTTACCTTGGGCTATTCAGTTAACATCTCTGGGCTCCAGTTTCCTCATCTGTGAAATGGAGTACGCATGCAGTACATGAAAGTCAAATCAAGGGTGTTACCACATATATAACATTTTCAATAGAGAATTTTACATTCTTATGTCTTCCATATTTCTTCCCTCAGCCCTTCCCACCTGCCCTCTATGATCTACCCACCTCCTACACAGTCTTTGGTATGTGCACTTGTCCTCTCTGCTATTATATCTTTGGATCTTTCCATTTCTGCCGTACAGTACAGACATTTGGTATATATTAAGTGGGGATATACAGTATTGGTCTTTCACAGTCTAGCTTTTTTTAGCATTAAATCTTCTATATTCATCCACTTTGTATCAAATGACAGGGTCTCATTGTTCCATATAGCTAGTAATAATCTATAGTTTACATGTTTTAAACTGAAAAAAAAAGAAATATATCAAATCTTGATAGTCTTTTAAAAATATCCTTTCTCTTTTTTAAAGAATAAATTTTTAAAATATTTTATTATAAATTTTTATTTAATGCCTTTCTTTTTTGGTTCAAAACAATTTTATGTTTCTTTGAAACTTATAAAATCCTGATATATTTAAAGCATTAATTTCTAAATAGTCAAGGATTTTTCAGAAATCTTTACATTATCAATCTCTGGTTTATTCCCTTATTGGCAGAGAATATACTCTGTAAATTAAATTGTTTTCTTTTCTTTTTAAAAAGTTAATGTATGTTTTGTGGTTCAGGTTCTGGTCTGTATTTGAGAAGTTCCATGTGAGCTTTCTAAGACAGTATAAGTATATTCTGCTGTTTCTGGCTGACTGTTCGGTAACTATTAATGAGATTCATTGGTAATGCTGTATCGGCCTTCTATATTCTATATCCTATTGATTTTCTATTTACTTGTTCAATCAGTTACAGAGAAATGAATATGTAAATCTCAGTTCTGGATTAGCCATTAGCAAAATAAACAGGTGCTTAGGCACCACAAGGAAAGTGCACTATAAAGCTTTATCTTCCCTGGGTACAATGTCTTTACCTCTTCCATTGCCACACTAACCAGTAGCATTTTATTTTTTGCAATTTTTCTTGTCTGTTCTCTTCAACATTAAGTTATGTACTTAAAAACATTTTTTAAGGATGATGAAAGACGAAAGTATAAAAATTTGAAGTATCATCGTATATTACATTCGTTTCCTATTCGTCTCAAGAAAATTTTACTTCTATAGGATATAAATGTAGTCATGTAGGTAAGCCTGACATTTAACCCAACTGATTTGTGTACAAGTTACTTAGGTTTTTATAATATGGGAATGAAAGGTCTAAGAGCAACAATTGTCTGTGTTTATTGTATCAGTTGGCCTTAATCTTACCCTAAGATGTTTCAGATTATAAATTTCTATTTGTCCACTTCTTTCAGTACAATCGGCTTTTCCTACATGTAGTTCAAAATTGTAAGTTTAGATTTATGAATATTTACTGTAGTTATGTTTTCTTAGTGTTCTGGTTAAATTAATTTCTCCAAAATGTATCTGTTGAAGTTCTAGCTCCCAGTCCTTCATAATGTGACCTTCTTTGGAGGCGGAATTGTTGCAGAGGTAATTAGTTAAGATGAGTTTATATCACATGCATGTAAGGAGAATGCTACATGATGATGAAGGGAGAGATAGAGGTGGTGCTTTTTTTACAAGCCAAAACACACCAAAGATTTCTCAAAAAGCACCAGAAGTTAGACAAAAAGTAGAAAATAGATGATGTCTAAAGATTTTAATGGAAACTAACTCCTCTGGTGACTTAATTTTGAACATCTCTCCTTCAAAACTGTAAGACGGCAAATTTCTGTTTAACCAACTCGGTTTGTGGTACTTTTTTATGGAACTGCTAGCAATGAATACATTTTGTAAACTAACCATTTTATAATTAATAATATAATTTCTGATCTATGGTAAGTTTTTTTGATCCACAGTCTACTCTGTCTCATATTATTATAACAATTCTGTTTTTTTTTTAAATCTTCTAAACTTGATATTTGCTTGATATTGCTATTTCAATCTCTTTAGTAGTAGTTTACCTATATTATTATATTTAAAGGGGATATTTTGTAGACAGAATATAATTGGGTCTTTTTTCTCCCTATTTAATTTGGCAATTTTTGTCTATCAATATTTTGATGACTTACATTTAATATAATTGCTGATTTGGCTAGATTAAAGTATATCACTTCATTATTTATTTTCAGTTTATCTCCTTTGATTTTTGTTTGCCCATTCTTTCTTTGTTTCCTTTTTTGCATCATTCAAATACGTTTTAGCATTTCATTTGAATTCATCTATTGGCTTATGGGCTTCCCTCTTTTTGTAATGGTTTATTTAAGTGATAGCAACAGACTGCTACTACCTTTTTATGGTCTGCCTGGAATTAATATTTTGAGTAAAGCTCATATTTTTACCTTGCTGCCTTTACATTTTATTTAATATGTATTACACATATGTACATTACAAGGGTACTGAAATGAGTGGGGATTCTAGTCCAGGGGCATCCTCTCAACCAGACTTGATGAGCTACTTGTGGTTCTCACTTCCTCACTTTCAGTTTCCTCACAGCCTTTGCTCCGCTACTGCCCCCACCTGGCCATTGGAGTTACTCTGTATCATGCCACTGCCCAGGCTAGCTGTCAGGTGGCAACACTGTCATCAGGAAGGTTACATGTGTTGTTAGAGAAGCAGTGAACAAGTGAAAGTTCTAGGTTGACACAGGACTTCATAGGGCCAGATGGTGGTTCAGTGGTAATTCAACATTCTGTGATGTTGGACCCAAGTAGGAAGGTCCCAAGTTCATGTCCAGGGCCATTCCTCTCCTTACTGGGTACCTGCACATGGGCCTGTGATCCAGACTGGCTGAGTCTGGGGATGGTTTGTGGCATGAGGACCCTGTTGGGGTGCTCTCTCTCTCTCTCTCTGAAGATAAATAAATAAATAATTTTATACATATATATGTAAATATAAATTTTAAAATAGTATCATAAAAGACCTATCACCTAGTGGGACTGATCTAGGAAGAACATGTTAGGAAATCAGAAGACACCAGTCTGGTTGATGCTCATATCAAAACTCAATTTCTCATACAGTAATACAGAATAAGCCAGGTGTGTGGCAAAAAGCACCCTGTACATATGTTAGTGCCTGGGCTGATAGATGGGGAGACTTAGTATGGAAGTGTCAAAGGGCTCAACTCTGTTTACAGGAAACAATTTGTACTAGAGATCTATTTATGAGGCTCCTTAGGGCCTGCCATGGCACAGGTGCCTTTCTAGCTCTGCTTTCCTTGGGAATTATCTGATTGTAATTGTGCATTATGTCCTGGGACTTGTGCCCTGGCCACCTCTGTCTAGCCATGAATCTGCATGCACAGAGGAGTTTCACAGAGGAGGGGGACCAGCATCCCTGGGGGTGCCCTTCCAGGAGAATTCTGTTTAGCAGAGCTGCTCAGTGCTGGAGAATAATTGAGCCCCAGTAAGACTTTACCTTGGGAAGATGTGACTATGATAGCCCAAACATGTGGAACAATAATGGAACATTAGGAAATCAGAGAAAGAGAGAGAGTCAACGTGAGAAACTAGACACAGACCCCAGGCTCAGAAGTTAAGTAGTCGACATTTCAAATCCTGCCTCCTGGCAGGACAAACACAGGCAACTTATTTATCGCTAAGCATCTGCTTCCTTCGTCATGAAACTTCGATGATGGCAATAATGCCTAGTACAGAGTTGTCATGTGTCAAATGAGGATATATGTAATACGTTCAAGGTCTTAGTAGAATTCCTACAGACCACCACCTTCATTATAGCCAGTGCACTGTGCATTTGTGCATGGCACCTTACTGGTACCATTTCTAATTTCTTCTCTACCTGCCAGCATTTCTGGCTTTAATACCATGCTTAAATGTCACCTCTTCTATTGGTTCTTACTGATTTCCAGCCTCAGTAACAAATGTATGCTCCCAGAATGCTTTGCATTGTAGCTCACCTAGTAAATCTTTCTCCTGATTTTCACACTGTAAGTTCCTCAAGGACAGAGATTGGGTTTTCTCTTGGTATTTATGAAACAGTGCTAGGCAACATAAGGGAAGCACAATGCTTTTATATTATTGATAAGATATATTTAATATTACAACAGATTATTATCTTACCAAGGACAAGGTAGGTTTGGCGCTAATCCCCATAAAACAGGTGTGGTCTTCAGACATGCAGAATGGTTTCTTTTGTGTCTTCTATTCTCATCCCCACCTGGATCATTTTTATTTTTTAAATGTTATTTTATATTTTAAAATTTCTACAGTTTTCTCCTTCCATATATGCTTCAAGTAATGACAGAACTGGGTTTGCTTTTGTGTTCCTGTTCTCTGTTTAATGGTTAAATGATTGTCTATTTTGAGTACTGATTTACAGCTGTTTCCATAGATACCTGATCATAATAGCTAATTAGCTGAGCATGTTTTCTAAAATCCGTTGAATGACATTTCTGTAATATTAGACATCCAGCTTTTATTCAATTAGTACATTTTTCTTATTTCTCTTTGGAAGCATTCATAAATGCTACATGATGTCTCGCTTCAATAGGTAAATGTAATAGGACTCAGGTAATCTTTTGGTCCCTATTTGAAGGCTGCTTCTGCTTATTGCTCCACCTGGAAGTCATCTTTCTCCATTTAATGAACTCCCAGAGCAGAAGGCTTAACAACAATGCACACTTGAAAACCAGTTTTTAGTTAAAAAAAGTGCTTTTGCAGATGCTAATTCACTAAAACCTTACAAAGAGCCAGGGATTTCAGTATAAGCACTGTCCTCACTTTACAGAAGGGGCATCAATGCTCCTCTGAGGCAGAAGCTTGTTGCAGTACCTTGAAATCTGTGGAACCTGATGCATTGTGGTTGCTCAACAAATACAGATCTGAGTGGAATGACTGGCCCAAGGTTATGCAGGTAAGAGTTCTGTAAGTGGTAAAGATAGTTCACAGAATTTCCCTCTTCATCCTGATCCCTCGCACTTCTGGAGTTATTTCGGCTCTCTTCATTGGTAATGAATTCAGAGCAGTCCTTTGTTCTAAGTGGTGGCACCATTATTTTCACACCTTTCTTATATAAGTTACAAGGGTCCAATTGGGACCATTTCTAGTCCATATAGACAAAGCGTATTTATTGACCATGTAGTATCTGACAGGCATTGTAGATACACAAGTGATAAGAACAATCCTTGTCCTCAGGCAATCAACTCACCCTTATGTTCCCTAAAACACTCTACAGAGCATTTTTTTTTACTCACACACTTAAAGGCATTTATGGGACAAAGAATGGATTACCTGTTGAAGATAACTTTATTGTATTGTCAACTGGACTGGGGAGAAATGTACACCTTGCTGGGATACTCATTTTGTAAGCTAAGTAACATGTGGCTGAATATATAAAAGAAATCGAAATAAAAGGAAATAAAAAATTACAAAAGAAATAAGTAAATAAATAATTAAATAAGTACTATAAGTAAAAATAAAAAAAGGATTTCGAATGTATTACGTAAGCACATTGCATCTATTTTATGGATAAATCATGTGCGGCAGAGAGCCCCGAAGCTTGATGGTCTGTTAAGTCACACAAATGTATCTGAAGAAGCATATCTGTTCTTGTCCTAAGTTTGATCCTACATAAAAATCCAATTTCAAAATCAATTAATAATCATTTGGATTTAGTATTTATTTTTCCAGTTGTCACATGATCTTTGATTGAGATGTTTTCCTGTGTGCTTCTTACCTAACTGGGCATCCCACTGTGCCACTGTTGATGTCACCAATGATGTCATGAGGGTGGCGGCCATTGATATTGCTGCCTACAGAGGGGGCTGTCCCCAGGATCTCTTTAATGGTTCCAGAGAGTTCTATGGCCAAAGACCGGTGCCTCATCTGTCGGGCTATGCTGACAATCTTGTCAAAAGTGACGTTTCCACTATGTTTAATGTTCTTCTGCTTCTTTCCCTTTCTCGGTGGTTCCTTGAGGGCTCTGATGATGAGCACAGAGGCAGAAGGTGCCACTTCGCTCTGGGCCTGTCTATTCTGAATGGTCAGTTTCACAGTCATCCGCAGGACCTCCTGGTCACTGGTTGCCTTGGCGATGTCATCACCTACCTGTTTTGGGGACAGACCCAGGGGCGGATCTTGGGGGCCAGGACAGATGTTGCACTGACGTCACCAATGGTGCACCTCAGGTACATGACTTTGATCCCGCTGGGGTCAAACTTGGGCTGCACGACGGAGGTGGCTGGTGTCGGATGAACCCAGATTTGGAATGACTAAAGAAAGTTGCACCAGGGACCAGGAGTTGGCATAATGGCTATGTCACTGGACTTCCGCATAGTTGACCACGGTTCAAGTTGAGTGGAATGACTGGCCCAAGGTTATGCAGGTAAGAGTTCTGTAAGTGGTAAAGATAGTTCACAGAATTTCCCTCTTCATCCTGATCCCTCGCACTTCTGGAGTTATTTCGGCTCTCTTCATTGGTAATGAATTCAGAGCAGTCCTTTGTTCTAAGTGGTGGCACCATTATTTTCACACCTTTCTTATATAAGTTACAAGGGTCCAATTGGGACCATTTCTAGTCCATATAGACAAAGCGTATTTATTGACCATGTAGTATCTGACAGGCATTGTAGATACACAAGTGATAAGAACAATCCTTGTCCTCAGGCAATCAACTCACCCTTATGTTCCCTAAAACACTCTACAGAGCATTTTTTTTTACTCACACACTTAAAGGCATTTATGGGACAAAGAATGGATTACCTGTTGAAGATAACTTTATTGTATTGTCAACTGGACTGGGGAGAAATGTACACCTTGCTGGGATACTCATTTTGTAAGCTAAGTAACATGTGGCTGAATATATAAAAGAAATCGAAATAAAAGGAAATAAAAAATTACAAAAGAAATAAGTAAATAAATAATTAAATAAGTACTATAAGTAAAAATAAAAAAAGGATTTCGAATGTATTACGTAAGCACATTGCATCTATTTTATGGATAAATCATGTGTGGCAGAGAGCCCCGAAGCTTGATGGTCTGTTAAGTCACACAAATGTATCTGAAGAAGCATATCTGTTCTTGTCCTAAGTTTGATCCTACATAAAAATCCAATTTCAAAATCAATTAATAATCATTTGGATTTAGTATTTATTTTTCCAGTTGTCACATGATCTTTGATTGAGATGTTTTCCTGTGTGCTTCTTACCTAACTGGGCATCCCACTGTGCCACTGTTGATGTCACCAATGATGTCATGAGGGTGGCGGCCATTGATATTGCTGCCTACAGAGGGGGCTGTCCCCAGGATCTCTTTAATGGTTCCAGAGAGTTCTATGGCCAAAGACCGGTGCCTCATCTGTCGGGCTATGCTGACAATCTTGTCAAAAGTGACGTTTCCACTATGTTTAATGTTCTTCTGCTTCTTTCCCTTTCTCGGTGGTTCCTTGAGGGCTCTGATGATGAGCACAGAGGCAGAAGGTGCCACTTCGCTCTGGGCCTGTCTATTCTGAATGGTCAGTTTCACAGTCATCCGCAGGACCTCCTGGTCACTGGTTGCCTTGGCGATGTCATCACCTACCTGTTTTGGGGACAGACCCAGGGGCGGATCTTGGGGGCCAGGACAGATGTTGCACTGACGTCACCAATGGTGCACCTCAGGTACATGACTTTGATCCCGCTGGGGTCAAACTTGGGCTGCACGACGGAGGTGGCTGGTGTCGGATGAACCCAGATTTGGAATGACTAAAGAAAGTTGCACCAGGGACCAGGAGTTGGCATAATGGCTATGTCACTGGACTTCCGCATAGTTGACCACGGTTCAAGTCCCAGACCCAGTGGCTTAAATTCACGCCAAGCGCGTGTGTGTGCCCAAGATCCTGAGAGGAGAATGGAGGAGAAAGGATTGCAGTGTGGCCATCCCCCCTAGGGGGTGATTTCTCGCTTTCTATCTCTCTGTCTCTCTCACAAGCACAAGTGCCCTATAGTTAAAACCTCTCCAAAAAATAAAATAAAATAAAATAAAATAAAATAAAATAAATAAATAAAAAGTCTCACTGAAGTCTCCTTCCAGCTGAAAGCCGAAAACTGAAAGATGGATCTAGTGTTTTTAATGGTATAGGCTCAAGAACAGTTCCTTGAAACTGCTAGTTCCTGAATGTGCCCCACAAAGCAATGTTAGGGAAACATTCTCCATCTTCTGCTTTTCATCAAAAACATTCTGTTTGAAATTAGCAAACTGGCTTTTTGTTTTGTTGAGGTTGCCGTCATTATATCCATTTTAATCATGAAAATCTCCTCTAATTTTCTAAATACTGACCTCACTTGTTCTGCTGCCAGACGAACAGAAGTGAGATGATTGTTTATAAAAAAGGACTGAGGCCAAAGCTGTTCTGGCCGTACCTGGTCAGGTTTCACTCCTACACTGTGACATAGCTGGAAGGCAGTATTGATTTTGCGGGTGAGGAAACTGAGGATAGGTTAAATAACCTAGACAATGCCACTCTATGAACTTGTTTGTTAATCTCTATTTCATCTCCACTAAAATATTTCCTTTGTGATAAAAGGAAACCTAATTTTCTTTTCTTCATTCTGAATCTCCAGTTCCTTAAACAGTATCCAGGCATAAGATAAACACAACAAATATCTGTTGCATGATGAATAAAACATATTCTATGAGCCATGTTGCAGTTCAAGATTCAGTGAGACTAACCCTAGTCCAGACACGATGACTCCACCCTTGTGGTGCCTCATCCACTGATCCACTGAATGCATATGCACATTGGAAGTGGTTGTTCTCGCTTTGCCCAAAGGAGCGCTAGGTGCAGCCAGTGCACGTTGGATTTCAGAGTACGCCAGGGGCAACTCAGCAGACCAGGTTCTCAAGGCCAAGGGTAAATATTTAAAGCAAGTCATATTGCTTGGGCAAAAGAGTCTCTATAGAAGAGAAGATTGCTATAATAGAGGTGCATATGAACAAGACAACCACAGATATTGTTGAGTTTCTGGCATTTGTTGCACAAGTATGACGGCACAAGATGATTTAAAGTCACAGAAGTTTGGGGCCAGCAGATGGTGTAATGGTTATGCTGCTGGACTCCCACACAGTTGACTTGTGGTTTGAGTCCCAGACCCAGTGGCTTAAAACTCACACTGAATGTGTACTTGCCCAAAATCCTGAGAGGAGAATGGAGAAGGGGCTGCGACATGGCCACCCCTCAAAGGGTGATTTCTCTCTTCCTGTTGTCTCTCTGGTGAGTGCATGTTCCCTACAGCAACAAAAAAAGGTGCCACTACACCCTTCAGTGGTGTGTAGGCCCTGAAGGCCAACCGCGACAAAACTTCCCCAAGGCACTAAGGTTTGCAGGAGAGCCTTGACATCTGGGAAAAAAGACCTCCTCGTATCCCTAAGGCTTGCCCACCCCCAAATGCCAAGGCCCTGTGAGGTACCAAGCTGCCATCACTAGTACCATCTCCCCACAGAGTCGCTGTAAATACCAGGTGCCCTTCTAGGAACAGACCTGTATCCTAGCCTCACAGACCCGAGTCAGCCTCATTGCACCTGGAACCAAGGGAACCTTGTCCTGGAAGTCTCTCAGTCATGTGGACCCAGCCCTGCTCTCCTTGCTGGTGCCTTTCTTTTTCAGTAGGTCTCCTCTCTGCATGCCCCACCTGTGAGGGTGTGAACCCTTGCCTGCCAATGCCCGCCCTTCTCAAGTTTCAGGGACCTGTTCTTGGCCAGGCTGGGAGGCGTGGTGGGGCAATATAAGTCAAAGCTGCCTGGAGAGAAGAGGCACTGTGGATCTGAGAAAAGCCTAGCCCACTGGCTGAACCCCACATAGTTGACTGCAGTTAAGCTGGACCTGGCAGCTAAAACTCATGCTGGGTGTGTGTGTGTGCATGCCCAAAATCCTGAGAGGAGAATGGAGAGAAGGGATTGTGGCATAGCTGGGGGGATGATTTCTTGTTTTCTGTCTCTCTGTCTCTCTCTAGTGATCACATGTGCCCTATAGCAATAATCTCTCTTTAGAAAAAGTGTCACAGAAGTTGTCAGGACCCATAATATCCTGCTTAGTTGACAGTACTGTATATAAGCTCTCCTCTGTCATTGCTTTTCTCTTTTTTTGAGGGGGAGGATAGAGTGAGAGGCTAACTGATGCTGGCTAGCTGCCTACATAAATAGGTATTGATATGCTTATTAATATTTTTCTATGAGAAGCAGGATTGATCGTACATTAAAGTTTTGGGTCCTGGACTCAAACATGCCTTCATTTAAATATTGTTTCAGTATTCGTTAGTTCATTTAAATTCTTTAGTGTTCAGTTTTCTCATTTCAGGTCAGGATTAAGGTTAATAATAGTACCTATCCCTGGATTATTATGAGGGATATTTAGACAATGCACGTAAAGCACTCAACATAGTATAGTTTAAAAACATATTAATATTAGTAATAATAGCAGTAGTAATAAGTAAATTTTTGTGCTATGAGTACTGGAAGGCAGGCATATTTTATGAAATTGAGAGATTATGTAATGTGGAAAAATAGTTCTGGAGGCAATATGTCACTCTCAGCTAAGGACATCTGGTCACACTGTTGACTACTGCCAGGACAGGATCCATCAGCTATCCTAGCCCTGTTTCCTCTGGAATGCTCTGTGAATAGTATGCAAACTTTTATCCCCTAGACCCACTCCTCAAAACACTCAAAATTAATCCATCTATTCAAAACTCCCAATGGCAGGATTTTTTCTTATGTATTTCCAGGATATCTTGCTTTCTGTTTTGATATAAACTTTCTCTTTCATAAGCTTTCTCTTGTTGCTTGGTCTATGCCTCTCTGAATGATAAGCTTCTGAAGTACTTGAGCTTACTTGTAGGAATGTTGAAAAATCTGATACCTTTGAAGGGGAGGTCTAAGATTGAGGAAACGGAATTTTCCAAACCAAGCACCCTACCACCTGTGCAACACAGCCATGCTCTGCTATCATGCCCCGAGTGATGATGCTTATTAAAACAGTAATGAACTAGCTTCCGATGGTGCTGGTGAAGCTGGGAGGAGTGTGTGGGGGAGCGTACCTGAGTCCTGCCAGTTCTGCACCTCCTTTTGGCTGTTATCTGGGTCCTTGAGGAAAGCTGGAGGCCTGAGGTTCTGAGAAGTACAACTTGGAAGGTGTTGCACTAACTCCTTCACTTTTTTCTGACAGTCTGTATGACCCTGTGGATTTGACTGGAAATTAATGACTGCTCAAAAATCCAAGATTTGTTGAGTTCAGCTGTGCATGGACTTGGTTCCTTTTAATTAACTATCTTTTTATATATATATATAAGTTCAATTGTTTAGTGAACTACATTTGAAAAATGTTAAAGAGCACAAAGAAACTATGTGTAAAAATAACCTAAAATACATATGCTAAAATAGGTCAAATTAAAGAAGAGATACAATATATGAAAGTTCTTTAGAACTTGGGCTTTGCAATTGCAATACAATCATCTAGTTCTTGCTGTGGCATTCACTGGAAGGTATTCATCGCTGCACTCATTCATGGAGGATTGGAGAAGCAGGTGGCATGCTGGAAAAATCTCAGGCTTTGGAACCAATCACCATTTTGAATCTTTGCTTTATCAACTAATTAACTGTGTATTTCTGTATAATATCCATTTCTCATCCTTCCTTTGACAATGCTCCTGCCACCCTCATTTGCTCTGGGTAGGGCTGTCAATCATGATTCTGTTCCCTTCCCTCCTTTAAACATCATCTTCACCACCGCTTTCAAATGGGCATTTAGCCTTATCACCATGATTATGCTAAAGTGTTAAAGAAAATAAATTCTCTATACAAGCTAAATGTTGTATAGTGATTTAATGTATAGAAAATAATAATAATTATATGAAAAAAGAAAGAACAGTCACAAGCTCAAGGAAAGCCAGTGAATGCCCTTCTTGCAATTGGTCTATGGATACTGGGAAAGAGAAATTTCTTTAACATTGGATCAGGAGTCATAAGGATCCTGGGGCTCCAATGATGATATTTTCCTCCTAGAAAGAGCTTGTCAAATGATCAAGCCAACATGGACAGATGTAGGGCAGGAACACTGCAAGGGAAAGCAAAGCTAAAGCTGAAGTCAAAACTTCATTTGAGTTTTCAAAGTCGCCATGCCCAGCTCTCGTCCCAACCACACACTTCACAGCTGGGATGAACAAGTCATCTTTTTCTTGAGTTAATGCTGGGTTCTGTGTTTGTAGTAGCTTGAATCCCAATAAAAACATGTGATGTCCAGGGCTGTTTTAAGAATTAGAGGTATAACATAAAATCTTGAGGCGCATACTCACCACTCAAAAAATGACATGTCTAACTTTTGTTTCTTTAAACAAATGAAGTAGAAGCTTATTTGATCAATTTACCTTGGACTAATCTTGACATTGTTTCTTCTCTATTTGTTGACATTATTGATCTTCAAGGCCTAGTGAAAAAGAATATATTAGCAGATTTTCTGCATGTCTAGATTATATCTTAATTTTAACAAATGCATTTATTAGAGTTTATAAATATTACCATGTTCAAATATCTACTCAAAGGTCATTTTACTAATAAAAAAATTCCCTTAAATGGGAGCAAGAGAGTTATAAAATTCATACCATCCGATAATACTCCTGTTTGCAGTACCCTTAGTACTCTTTTATGAGGAAAGAAAAACAATGATATTTATTAAGTGCATATTATGTCTCGAGAAATTTATGAAGTGTTAATAAATATTTATCTAATTTAATTCTAACTTCAAATACCTAAACTAGACCTTCTTATCCTATACAAAGGTGAGGCAGCTGAGGTTGAAAGAGTTCTAAATACCTTCCCTGAGTTCATGGGAATAAGGCGAGATGAACTTGCTGTTTAAACCTAATTATGTCTGCCAGCAGAGCCAGTGCTCTTTCTAATGTGCCAAACTCTTCCTCTAAAGAATAAAAAGAGAAACCTCTCCTGGGAAATTAAGAAGCAATAATGTCCTTCCAGAACAGAATTTTGGAAACAAAATTCAGCTTCTACATGGATGTCCAAGACAAATTTGCTGTGAGATCTTTGCATTTAGCTAAGCTTCTTCCTTCCTTGAACGTCTGCACCAGCTGCTCACTTTTGGGTGAAAATGCATCTTCTGTCGGGCTTCTCAGTGAGTAGAGATGACTTCTCTTTCATTCCCATTTCAATTCAAATGTCTTTTTTTGATCAGAGAGTTTTCCCTAAGCATGTTCTGGAAATTATTCCCCACTACCTTCTATTGCTTTATCCTTCTTTGTTTTCTCCGTAGAACTTAACCATCAACTGATTCATTTTATTTGTTCATATCTAACTCACCTCCACTAAAATATTTCTTCTGGGACAAAAGGAAACCTATTTTTCTTCTCTTCATTTCGAATCTCAAGTTTCTTAATATTTCATGCACAGTATGAAGATAACAAATATCTGCTGCAGGGCGAATTAAACATGTTCTAAGAGCCATATCGGGTTTCAGGATTCAGCAAGACTAATTCTCGTCCAGATAGAATGAGCTGCCCTTCTGTGTCTCCTCCACTGGTATGTATGCACACGGTGAGTGGCTGTTCTCTCCTTAGCCACAAAGAACACAAGGCGTGGACAGTGCATGTTAAATTTCAGGGTGTGCCGACAGCAGCTCAGCAGATCAGATCCTAATTTTTTGTTTTTCTTTTTTGAGCCTCAAAGAGAAATGGTCATACTGCAGTCTTCAGGGAAGGCATGGCAAATATATTGTCATTCGAAAGAATAAAACCATGAAGAACTCTGGTTAGAGTCACTCAATCAAGTCTCAGGCAGGCTGGTATGGCTAGTTTCAGGCACACCAGCATTCTAGGTGTGGGCTAAGCTGGGCATCTCATTCTAGGCGACTCACAATAGGTTAGTGGAATGAATTACCCCACCCAGCGTCACGGTGGAAAGCTAGAGTAAGAAGACAGAGCGCAACCTCCAGCTCTGAGAGGGCGGAATAAAATGAGGACTATGAGATGAATACTGGGATCCCAGACCTATGAATGAGCAGTTGTGAACAAGTCCAGAGCATCCTGGAAGATAGGCTCCCTCTGTTACCTGAGTTGGTCACTATACAGAACACTGCCAGTTCAGGGTAGAGGTCAGAGGACTGGGGCAGTCTGCTTGGGTATAGCGTGGAAGAGTGCTCAGCCGGTCATCAGTGCACTTGGGCTCTGTATCTGGTGCAAACCAACCACCTAGTTGCTTTGGAAGCCCCCTCTTCTCTCAATATTCTCCAGTTGATATCATAATTCATTATCAAGTTAGACCTCTTAAATATTTTCTCTTCCTAATCTCCACTTTTCCTGTCTTGACCAGTCCTGCTCTCCTGGTTGCTTCCAGAATCTGCTAGTTAATTTATTTCCCTCTAGTTATATGTTCTTCCAATGAACTTCTATAATTCTTAGAGTAACTTTTTTAAAAATTTAGATTTTATCCTTGCTGCCCTTGTATAAATGCCTTCAGTGGCTTATCGTTGACCGTAGGACACAAACTAAGCCTCTTACTTCAGCACAGAGGGTCCTCTCTGATGTGTCTATCTTCTATGCTAAGCTCTGATGTTTTGCTCTCCTTCCACAGCCATAGCAAAATGCTTACAGCTCCATGAGCTCTTTAGAAACAGGACCGCTTAAGGTTTAGATGGACTATAGGCCTTTTGAAATTAAGAAAGGCCTCTGACAAGAACAGTCTGACCAAGTGCTGAATCAGAGGGAGGTCTGATTGGGGAATGGTCCAATTAGAAACCAGAAAGGGATAATAGAAGTAAAACGGGAATCAAGGTAACTACTCAGGGCAAAGAAATTGACCTTGACTGATGGTAGAGAGGAATGGTTGGTACCTGCTTCTCTCTTGCATCCTTCATTCTGAGCACATGCCGAGCTTATTCACATAATTTGTTGGATCTTGTTGCCTGTCTCCCTGTAACCCAGTTCTGAAATAAACTCTCCTTCTCCAGCCGATATCTCTCATTTCATTGAAAGTAAATGGAAGCAGGCAGACTTACTTTGTTGGTAACGGTTTTTCTTCTATCTTTCATGATTTTTTATGTATTTCTTTTGTGTGATATTCACTTTCCTCCTGTCTACCTTGGGAATTTCTGGCCCATAATAGCCTCAGCAGTTATCACTTCCTTTTTGGTAACTTTGAAGATACTCTCTTCACCCACTCTGGTAAAGGTGTCCCTGTCGGTCTTCTCAGAGCCCCTTGTGCTTACCTGTACAATAGCCCCCAAACTGTCTTCCATACATGCTCTTTGCCACATCTGTAGACCTGATACACCTCTAGTTATTAATGGGCAAATAGCAGTGACCCAGATCATTGTAGTTTTAGAGATGGGTGCTTATTCCAATTGAGAATGTAGGGAGATTGGGAGTTTATGGGAAAGGCCAGTGCAGGAAGCTCCCCAATTTCAAAGTTATCCATTGATGTTGAAGTGGTTACCATGGAGAAAAGCCACTTTGAAATCCCATACTAGGGAGTTTCTTCAGTTGAAAGCCCTTTACTCAGGGTGTGGTCTACCACGTTCTTATTACAGGGCTGTGATGGGAAAACATGTTTGTGGGAGCATGTCAGGTCACCTTGATTCCCACCCTGCTATGAACAATCGGTCCTCTGAAATAAACAGCATGATCAAGGGCAGTTGATTGTATTAAGGTACAAACCCCTTATCTTATTTCAGAATGGAAACAGTTTGGGGCTAGGATAGCCATATTTCTAGGGTCCTCTGAGCACAGGAGAGCAGACAGAATCGTAGAAGTCAGTTTTTCACTTAGGGTAACAACTTGGCACAAAATAGGACTATCATTTGTTTATCTGTTTCCTCTCATGACACAAATTAGTATCTCCCACCAGATGTTTAAAAAGTAGTATGAAAAATCATTCCTAAAAATAAAAAGAAAAACTGAAGACTTCAGCGGGCTCTTCCCCTCCCTGCCTTTGCGACCTTGTCCAAATCACACCCTCTCCTTTTTACATTAAGAGGGACAGATTAATCCTTGTCCATGTTCTTTCCTGTCATTTGTGAAGATTAAATGTGATAATGGTTGGAAAAGTGCTTGGAGAACTGTAAATTGATGTACAAATAGAAAAGATTAAGGGATTAGCTTCAATCCAGTAAGGATTTTCTCTTTTCTAGAACAACCCTCTAAACATCAGTCCCTATAAACTGCCTGCAGCACACTCATACACGACACAGGCTCAGACTTATGCCTTAATTCTCTCTCTCTTTTTTCCTAGGTGATTTTTTCAAACTACCACTTATACTACCTTTTCTTACTACCTCAAAGTCTTTATAGAATATGGCTGTAGGGAGACTGTATCGTATCAAAGGCTTTTCATGCCAGAGCACTGCCTAGACAATGAAAGTGTGTGTGTGTGTGTGTGTGTGTGTGTGTATGCATTGTGATTGTGTGCATTTTGTTTGTTGGTTCTATGAAGAAGAAACGCCAAAAACAAAAATTTGAAGAGAAAGAGGAAATGTTACTTTATTCCTATTTTTTTTCCTGAGATTGTTAAGGAAATATTGTTTTATTCGTATTTTTTCTGAGACTGTTGATAAACAGAAGACTGATAACAAAATAGTGTTCTTATCCTAATTCATCATATTCCTCACCTCTGTTTTTAAGTATAGTTATTATCTGATTCTTATTAAAATTTGTATTTAAATAATTTTGCCTTTATTACAAATTCCCTCAAGACAGAGATGGTATTGTGACCCTCCCATTTTACAACTGCAGAATATGAGACAGCTATTCTTCTGATCAGCTCTCTGACTTCAGACAGTCACATGCACTAGTCTAATACTTACCAGGATTAGAAGACTAGAGACTTGGGCAAAGAGACTCATGCTGCACCAGATGTGTGCAGACACTCTGCCATAACTCTTAAAGTGGTATCTACCTTGTGAATGTCCTTTGTATTTCTGTCCTCTTCCCATAAAAAGTTTCTCAAAGACAGAGACTGTGTCTATTCACCTTTGTGTCCCAACACTTAGCCCCCTGCTAGTGCATAAGCACACTTATTGACTTATTTAATTATTTATTTTTATTAGAGTGATTTTTGCTATAGGGTTTGTGTGCTTGCTAGAAAGACAGAAAGTGAGAAATCACCGCCAGGAGGGTGGCCATGTTGCAATCCCTTCTCCTCCATTATGCTCTCGGGAGTCTGGACATGCATGCACAGGCACACAGCATGAGATTTTTAAGTCACCAGATCTGGGACTCAAACTGCAATTGACGACGTGAGAGCCCAGTGATGTAGCCATTGTGCCATCTGCTGGTCCTGATTGATTTCATTTTTTTAATTTCCCAGAGAGTGCTTGCCAGTGAGAGACTAAGTGGGGGGTGGTCGGGTAGTGGTGATGGTAGGGGAAGAGTGAGAAAGTACCCCCTGTGGGCGATAACCACATCACAGTTACTTCTCTGTATCTCCCTGTTTTCAGGATTTTGGGCATGCACACGCACCCCATGTTGTTTTCAAGCCATACAGTTAGCTATGTGGTATCAGGTGCCTTAACATCATGCCACAGGCTGGCCCAGCACACTTAGTTACTGAGTAACTAAGAAAGATGTGTACCTGTGTATGCATATACATCTTTTATCCCTATTTTCATCTTTCTGTGCATATTTTTTCCACATCATACATGAAAAACACACTTCTTTGTAATAAATAGTTCTATCGGTATTTTTCTATATAAACTCATGTTCAACGTTTAATTTGAAGATTATCTCTATTTATTTACCTATATATCTTCAAATTTGTGTAGAAAAATATATATTAACAGCAAAATATTAAAAAAATAGAACAAAAACAATGCAATTTCATTCTCATATATTTTCAATTTAACTCTCATGGAGTAGGCATGTGTTGATTGAAAAGCAGATCCCAAGGAAGAACTCATTTTGTGATTCTGAATGACTTTATATTCTGTCTGCTACAGTTGGGCTGGACAGGATGGAAGGCTGAAGGTGGAAGATGAGGTGGGAGGAGAAAAAATATTTGAAGGCAGCAGATAGGAAATCAACAGAATGAAAAGGTACATTAGTTATGGGATGAGTATTCCAGGCAGTAGTCACCCAGGAAAATGATTTTTTTCCCTTGAAGACCCAGGGAGGGAAATTAATCTCCTCCCATGACAGCTACATAGCATTTCATAGAGGTCAATGCAATTCTTTTGCATTCAAGGAGAGTCATACTTGTTGAATTTATGTCATTTTCATGGATTTACAAAATGGCTATTAGGGAGAAAAATAATTAAAGACCTGGAAAAGCTGTTTCTAAATTCTGGATTGTAAAGACACTACACCTTTACGGTTTAAAGGCTAAAGTTTGAGAAAACAAATCCTTAAAAGGTAGCATTTTATTTAATCGTAGACCCAAGCAATTTATAACATAAGCAACTTAATATTAGTCCTCGTATTACACAGATTCAGCCTTTATCATGCCAAGGGCATGGCCAGTGCCTTAGTCAGGAGAATTGGGAAATAGTATGAGACTCACTTTTAAGTTATTTTTGCATATTATTTTAAATAAAAAAGAATTCATATAAAATATATGAAAACTAAATACCTAAGTTTTGCCCCTTTACCAATTGTATGATGTTGGTTAAATCACACAATTTCTTTATCTTTTATTTTCTTATCTGTGTCATTAATAAAATCATGTCTTTACAAGGCCTGTCAAGAATAAGTTAAGAAATAGAAGTACTTTTTCTAGTTCTGCTTACAAAATGGAACTTACTTATTTAAAGCTCCCTAGAAATCTAACACCAGAAATGTCCTGTACACTGGTCCGTATTCCACATGAATGATCATGTGAACGTTACAGAGGCTCTGAGAGATAGGCATTATTTTTTTTTCCATTTCTAAGAGAGTAAACTAAAGGTTAAACAGATTAATTTATTCCAACCTGTATGGTTACCAATGGACTTAAATAAGATTTGCACTAATGATTTTTGGAACCACGGGATATTTAGCAGTGCTGTGGTCTGAATGGTCATGTTTCTTCCCAAAATCATACGGTGAAATCCTAGCTCCAAGGTGGTGATACTGGAAGATGGAGTCCTTGGGAGGGGTCATGTCATGAAGGTGGAGCCCTCATGATGGGGTTAGTGCCCTCATAACAGAGGCCAGGGAGGGCCCCCGCCTTTCCCATCACCCGAGAGCACCACAAGGTCCTTTTTATGAAGCAGAAAGCAGATCTTCACCAGTCGTGCAATCTGCCAGCACCCAAGTTTGAATTTTCCAGCCTTCGACTCTATGAGAAATAAGTTTTTGTTGTTTAAAAGCTACCAATTTATGCTGTTTTGGTATCGCAACCCAGATGAACTAAGACAAGCACTTTGTCACAAAGTTTGTTCACAGTTTCCACCCTTTTCATCTTGCTAGGTGGTATGTGTAATCATGATATCACCTTCAGAGAGTCTCCCTAAAGAATAATGATCTGCTGTCTAAATATCAAATGACCCAGCTGAAAGTCAGTCAGCTTTGAAGAGAAGCACTTTCTCCACTACTCTGTATTGCCTCCTTGGAGAAGGCTTAGTCTAGACAGAGAAAACTCTTTGTGTCCTTGAAGCCTCTCAGAGACTCTTCTTTTCTGCTTTTAGTAATGTCATGATCAAGGTCACTGACATGTCACTTATGTATTTTGTGTCAAACAAGTAGAAACATGGATAGAAACACACATACGAAAAGTCATAGATCATGTATTTTAAGAAAGTTCCTGACAGTTAGGTTGTTGATAATGTGCAAACTGCTATTCAGTGTTTTCTCATAATTAATCTGTTTGATACATTAACAATCACAGTCAAGCCTTATTTTAGAAATGCATTGCCATTATCCACCTATTACAGCTTGCTGGTTGACACATGCAATTAGACATAGTCGTAATTTATCGAAGCATAAATTAAAAGTGAAATTACGTAAGTTTTTCTATTTTTTTTCATGCCGTGCAGTTACTTCTATACCCAATAATTAAGATGGGGAAATGGGCCACCAGAGATTGATTTTGGAAAGGTCCCATCTGCTCTGGTTCATCTTACCTGGGGCTAGAGTCTCTCTTGAGGCTGGAGAAGGCAGATTCAAGAATAGCAGGTGGTATTTAAATTCATAAGTCAGGAATGTTCTGAAGGAGATTAATAAACAGATATAATGAGTTTCCTCTGTTTTCAATGCATCACCCCTAAATTTTTAACAACACCCTTCAACATGGACTATGGTAAAGTTTTAGTGGATATGAATCCTTTCGAAATGTCTCCTGGGAATTCCTGCACGCAGTTCTCTAAGGAGAACTCGTTTTGAATGCTTGTTTATTTCTTCCATGAATAAGAGACAGAGAGAGGCAGCATCCCTAGCAGCATCTTCATGCCATTGTCTCCTCGCAGTCTAAGCTAGCCCAGGTGCTGCGCCCTCAGGGAGCTCTGCAGACATGAACACAGAACCTTCCCATGGGAGTCAGCATGGCAGAGCTTTGCGTTTCACTGCGGTGCCCCCTTCTGGACCCATAGCTGTACTTCTTTACCTGTTCCACATAGAGAAGGAAAGTATTCAATACAATGAAATAAATACCCAAATTAGAGAACCGTATCATGTTTTTTAGCTTTTAGAATTTAAGGCAGCTGCAATATCGTATTGTAGAATATTTAATCATATTGAGAAATATGTGCTCTATGTTGAGAAAGAAAGAAGTTATAAAACAATATTAAATCATGTAAAATTATCTAGACATTTGAAAAACAAGCATGTGTACATGCCTGTATGTGTGTGTGAGGTGTCTATAAGTGTTCATGGAAACTGCATAGTAAGAAAAAAGCTATGCCTGGATTTCAAAGATGTTTGCACCAAAATGAAACTCATATTTTAATTCCATTCTTTCAAATTTTTTGAAGCCCCCTCACGTGTGTGTGTGTGTGTGTGTGTGTGTGTATGTGTGTGTGTGAGGGGGCAGTCAAAGAGCAAATATCAGTTAAATTATACAAAGTCAGTGTACCACGACTCAGTGGTAGCTCTGAGCTGTGCTCGTTGGAAAAGGGCATCAAGTCCTATTTCTTTCTATTTATTTATTTTTAAATTTACATTTAATCACTGTACCTCTTTACAGGCTACGACATAGTTTTTCCCAGCATGGACTTCAAAAGATTAGGATTAGTTCACCTGTCGTCTGCTCAGATGTACTTGTCCACACGTATTTGTGGGCCAGGGTATCTAATCCGGCCGAGCCCCTCGCTACAGGGTTAGGAAGCACACATCCCTTCTGCAAGTCATGGCAGTGCTCCTAAATGACAGAGCATGTGTTCTTCTTTTTGGGACCACAGGACCACGTAGATCTTTGATTCAAAGGGTAGACTGGCTGCCGGAGGGTCACACGATGTTTCAGAGCATTGTGTCTGAGCTGAGGTTTCTAGGTGTGTTTCAGCAGGCCAGTTCCACATTCGATCAGACTTGAAGTTTCTAGGTGGCATAGCATGATAGCACCAGAGATCTCCATGGATATAGGCTTCCACTATTTCTATAAGGCAAGTCTCCTGAATTCACAAGATAATGTAGTTTTTTTTTTTAAACTATTTTTTCAATGAGTGAGAGGAAGGGATAGAAATAAACAGAGAGCCAGCATCCCCTATGAGATCTCAGCACCATGATCCACACCAGACTCAGCCATCCCAGGACCAGGGATACACACATGTCAGGGAGGTCTCCAGATCTGAAAACTGCAATCATCCCACGTGGCTCAGCTTTGCCGAGCAGCTTGACTTACGTCTGAGTCACCAGCTGGCCCCAGGAATCTTTCAAATGTGAATCAAATTTTCTAAAATCCATCAGACATCGGGACTGGCTGAGGTCCTGATATTTGTAAATGCTAATTCATACCTAGAATATGTGGACATATCCAGCTCAAAGGTTTCTGCTTCTTGATAAAACCTCTTTTGGTTCCCTAGAAGAGAGAATTTTAGAAGGTATGATGTTAAGAAGGGTCAAACCTTATGATGAAAAGAGGGAAGAAACAGGACTGGGCAGTGATAGAAATCAAACTGTATTATAGGTCTAACAAACTTCAGGCCTGGAATCTCTGGAGCAAGAATTGCTCACCCAAGTCTTGATTTGTTCCTCCTACGTATTTGTTACTTTGTATCCTTTAACTTGCATTTTTTTAAAAGTAATTAATTGTACTTTGACCAGAGTGGGACAGAGAGAGACAGAGAGAGAGAGGAGAGAGAGAGAGAGAGAGAGAGAGAGAGAGAACAGGCCACCAGGTCCAGGACTCGAGCCATGGTCGGCCATGTGGGAGTCCAGCATCCTTAACCACCACGACTACTGCCGGCCCTAACTTACAGCTCTTTTTTTTTTTTTTTTTTTTTTTCTCTCCTGGCTTTTTTCT